>NW_008754151.1:0-1741 GCF_000715545.1 Opisthorchis viverrini | reverse complement strand
TTCTTGTCGATAATGTTATTCAACAGAACGTGCTACACGCCAGCTACCTGCGCTGGAACCGTATTCAAGTCATCGAAGTGTTTTCCTTGATGTACGGCTACATATAGGATTGAAAAAACGCCTCAACAACCCATTTCCGGTTTCATTATTTTTGCAAATATAAGGTTGGAGTAGTTGCCGAATTTTCATGAATTTTGTCTTTCATCTGAACAACAATCTGAAGGTACGTGCAGGTAATCACTTGTTTCAAGATACTATACCGTTAGAGGAACACCCATTTAAATTCTTTTTTTTCAGCTCTTCTGCGAGTGAGATCGAGATGAGTTCACCACTAATACCATCCTAGTTTTTAACTGGGGATTTATTCCCACAGGCATCAGGTTTTGCAGCGAAACAATTTGTGCGGTACTCTGAGACACATCAGATTAAAACGACATCATAAGGTTAAAGAAATGTAAACTTTAAGATATAGCTGTACGGCACGAAAAATTTTCGCGCAAGTGGCTTTCAATTTTGGTGGGTTTAATAAGCCGTATATGCTCTCCAAATAGGACTTCTAATGAGTAGCTCCTTACTCATAAGGACACTCATAACAACTAATTATTGGGTACAACCGGTTCACCTGATAAAAGTTACCGGCTGAATTGTCCGAACGTTCCTACACTTAGCATAGCGTATCCCTAAGATAATCAGATTAGAACGAATTAAGCACACTTTAGTGTGCGTTATTGTCAAATTTGATAAGTGGAACTGTAGAACTATATTGTTCAAAAATTGGTTGGTAGGAGTTCAGGCGTAGCAAATTTACAAGGCCCATTCACTTCAAATCCACATCATGAAGCTGGAACGGTAGACTGCGTTTGATTTGGTCAACGATTTCTATTGGGAATGCTTGAATAAATTAATCGAGATAATTACTCAAAACGGTGTGCAAAGATTGATATGATAAGGTTTAAATAGCGTCGGGTAACTGACTTGTTGAAAATGCCTTCAATGCTAACGGCATACATTTCTCACCGCAGCAGTAGAAATCTTCGAAGAAATCGGCCTGAAAATTCTTAATCAGCATAGAACCAGAGGTACAGTCCGTTTTTTCAGTGCAACTGGCACACCTACCACAGTATCCCCAGTAGGCACTGCATTTTTATCTCCGGTTCCATAGCTTAAGGACGGGTGGTTAGACGCACCAATTGCAGTAACCCTCCTCTCTAACGAGACACAAGTTTTCCCTTCCAATCTTTCGCTTCGTTAGACCACTCCACTTTAAATCGAGATGCAACTGACTTTTGTGGTTGGCGCAACTTCTGTCACCCTAGTAATAAAGACTAACAAACGTTCGCGCCGCATGCGTGTGTGACTCTTATCAGCATGACTAAAATGGCACCTCTTATAGAAACGTGTATGCAGACTCGTACATTAACGACCATGAACACAGCAATGGGCAAAGTACATCCCCTAATAGGGCGAACTCATAAACAACAACATGTTGTGGTCTCGTGACTGGTAGTGATTTTTCGTGGAAACTGAACTTCATAACAACAGCAGATTAAGCTGTCCAGTGTAGCATAAATTAGGGCATTAGGCAGCGCGTCTTTAACGAGTAACCACTGTCGTTTACGCTGATGATCCAGTTCAGATAACTCCATCATGTTTTCGTATGCCCAACCTAATGTAGTGTGGCTGCGCTTGTCCACCGTATCTGCTTCTCCAATTGACCAAACCAAGGCAGTGCACAATTTTT
>NW_008754150.1:0-1741 GCF_000715545.1 Opisthorchis viverrini | reverse complement strand
GCCAGAAAACCCCGTCGACGCGACTGCCAACAGCGTCACGGAGCCTGACGATTGGCTAACCTTTGATTCATGGATGCTGGGTGTCCATTCACTAGTTTAGCTTGACTCACTACAGAGATCCCCGTCAGAATAGAGCCCATGATAACAGATGCAGCTGCGGAACTCCACGGGTCCTCCAAGATGTGTTTGATAATGCATATTTCGTCTAGGCTCTGCAATACTGTCATCGGTTTCAGAGATGCACGAATCTTTCAAACACATTGGCTCTCACCAACAGACACGACATTATTGACCGAATGCCAGTGGACATCGTATACAAAAATGAGCACCAAGTGAAATACGGAAAACTTTGTGATCCCTGTTGTATGGGAACAAAGTAGAAGTGGGTCAGTCTGCTTGACTAGGTTGGCCATTTCCACCAAGTCCTGTACACAGAATACTGGAAGCATACGAGCTACGGCGGTGGCATGCACGCATGCCTTCTAACGCGTATTCTCACAAATACTCGTAGAAATCCCACCGAAACCAGCCAGTCTGTGCAGCAACAAATACGAAATTGGCATGTTTACCTTGTTCGCGAATTTATTCAGCTCTCGCCGTTCTTAAACTGTGCTGACGCTAGATTTCCGCTTCATTATATTTCGCTATTCCCGAGTGATAGCAACCCATGTTTGGAAAGAGCGCGTAACGGGCGCCCACAGGACCATCCCAATCCGTTTGCTTTGTGCCAGGATTTGAAAGCACTGGCCACCTTGTTGTACTGTCTACTTTCTATGCCCGTTAACACACTAATTCGTTCAACGGCACTATCGGGGTTTCTGCACACCGTTGGAGTTTGAACCTCGGTGGGCACCCGGTGCAGCGTGTGCTGCCCATCATAAAAAACAAAAATTTACTAGTTGTGATAAAATCCATGGCTTTGTTTGGTGGTACGCCTGCTACAACGGCGGGAGACTTTTTGGTATGCAGATCGCGGATGGCTCTCCATTTTGAATTCGCGCGGAAATATAGGGCGCAATTTTTCCACATTTGGTCATGAGAATGTTTCCAAAGCCGAGCCTTAGAGGCACACGCAAAATTTCTCTAAGACCACAATTCGAAAGAGTGATACCTTGACATAAAGTTTTGGCATTTGTTGGTAATAATTCGAGCAGTTTAAATCTCCCTTCGCGGCTGCAGTTTTGTTGGGAGTTGTTTAAACGTATTCAGAACCCACTGTGGGCATGCAATTCGTATTTTAATGGCTGCTAATGGCTCCACTTATTGTGTCCGTAAAGATGGTGGGGAGTATTGTGGAAAAGCCCATTTCTTCATTTGCTTTCTTTGTACTGGATTTGGAAATAATCTGAAGACTACGTGAACAATATTCGCGGCCTCTATGCCGCGCAAACTCAAAAGGGCGCAGCCGGTCGCGACTTATTTAGGAAAAAGTATTCTACCATGGCGACATGCATACCGCCAAATATAGCCAAGTATTCGGACACAGCTAGTAGGTTTTTCTCTCTGGTGGTTAGCACACGTTATACCGAATGCACAACAAGGTTTAAGCTTCATGGGTATACCAAAACCTTGATAGTGCCGTTGGATGAATTAGTGGATTTATGGGCAGAACGAGTAGAAAACATCACAGGTTGGATAATGCTCTCAAGTCCTGGAAAATATAAGATGTTTTGTAACGGTCGTATTAGCGAACATAGCTCATTCGTCCGGGAAAAATTAGGGACATTGTGAGCTATGGCCA
>NW_008754149.1:0-1741 GCF_000715545.1 Opisthorchis viverrini | reverse complement strand
GCAAAACCGTGAACTACTGGTGTATTACTATCCTTCAGAACCTTTTGGACACCCCGTAAATCTGGATAAGACCGGAAATATAGCCCAAAGGAAAGTGCATACGAACGGTGGATCAATAACCTGCTTCACTCGCCGTCTCACTTAAACGACCTTGTGATGGTAAGTTAGTAACAGCTTTGGTCCGCTTAGGCCAGCAGTCATCGAAAGTTACTTCAGACACCATGGTCGTCTAAGGGTCGAAATGGGAACAACCGGATAATTGTACCAGACTGTATTCGTTCGCGTAAACTTGCGGCCCGTGGTGCTGGCATACATACCTATCCCCAAGAGAGGAACCATGGAAGAGAGTAAGGAAAAGAGCAAGCTCCACACTCACGTTGAAAATACCTTTATTGCGTATGCCATTCCGTACAACCGCTTTGTATGCTCAGCTCTAACCACATTTATGGATATCTGTTTCAAACCATTGATTTAGGCGATAATAAGTCAACCAGTGGCGTGGAACCCATACGACGACTCACATTAGGACAATCTTAGCGAAGCCCAAAAATTAGCACCAGGAATTATCCGGCTTCTGCACCTGACACTCAACCATACACAGAATTTCATAGTAGTATGGTCCAAATTTTGCCCGATGAAATATCGCAGATGTTTTGTGGTTGAAACTCTGAAGTGAGCCTTATTGGATGTGCCATTCTGCTAAATCAGGCTTGGGTTATTTCAATCACTATATGACAGCACTTTTAAAAAAGTTCTGGTTACATACCTATGGAATATCACTTCTGAATTATGGACAGAGTTCCATATTTTTTACTGTCTCTAAACACGGGATACTTAGTGTAGAATTCAAGAGCGACAACCGGGACACCGCAGGAGTAGAGAGTGAACAGCAGCTCCGTACCATAGAACTATCGATGGGTCCATCAAAAACGTACGTCATATTCATTCTTTAATGTACCTTTATATGTCTCCCGAATGTTTTTTTTGCATTCCATCCTTACCGTGAACTCCATTTAACAAGGTGACGAAAACGAAGGACCGTTTTCTTGTTATCCGTTCTGTGTGATGAGAACGTTCTTTTGTTTCCGGTAACTTAGCAGAACAATTCCCAAATATCCCCTCAAACCATGTGGTATGCATTCTTTGTGGATGGGGGGCGGCCACGAAGTGCACAATGTGCGCCTCATGAAAGCATTTTCAAGAAGAACGTGATTTCGATTCGTTCCGAGAATGTAGACCAACCTCGATGTGTACAACGGTAGCTTCAGAGACTCATTGAGAGCACCACTAACGAAATTCGCAGTCTTGTATGCAAGAAACAAAATGCACATACAGATAAATTTCCAGCAGTAACAAGGATCCTCGGAGGGAGGAAATCTACCAATATCCAACTCAATGAACCGGGATCGGACGGATGATGGCGTACACCTCGTGAAGCCACTGGCCTGGCCCACAGTCACAACTCTGGACAGTTACAGCCTGATGATCGTCGCTGAATCGTGGGTTTACTTGTAGTTCGCACACAAATTGGACGAGTCCATCGCTTCTGTGAGTATAGGAAGCCATTAGAAGCCGGCATTAGCTTGCTTCTCTCCTGCACTTCCTGAATATGAACCACGAGCAAAACAGCACTTTGATTTCATAATTAATTTATAGTAAATCGGTGCAGAAGATTTCCACGCAGGTCAGTGTTCAGATATACAAACAGTCCAAAATACATCGCCATTCTAGGATCAGCGCC
>NW_008754148.1:0-1742 GCF_000715545.1 Opisthorchis viverrini | reverse complement strand
ACAGCGAACGTCAGTGGCTCCAAATTTACTTACACAAGTCGGTTGGTACCGTGTGTAGCATCAACGTTTACAACGTCCGGGAAACGTCTAAAGAGCGCTATCTGCTGCGTTCGAGAAAAGCACAGGTGACTACATCTGCAACCCTCCTATTCCACCGGCAGCACGCGACCGCACTCTCGAAATTTGGCTATGATGGATGACATGTCATCTAAGAAACCGACTCAAAGGTAACCAATGACCTACTTAACAATGGGGGTCGACATTTGGCGCGATGGTTACACACATCCTTGATAGTGAGCACCTATCCAAAGTGGTCGGCGACGTACTGCCGAACCTCTGATGACGAAGCACCATATTTCAAAAGGGTACAACGCTCGTTTAATTCATTATGTGTCAGTCGCGGGTTGATGGGGAGCCTGTCAAAAATAAACTTGCTGCGTGGATGGTTGTGCTCCAGGTAGTAGGAAGTAACCCCCAAGCAGTCATGGTACCGGCGAACCTGAAACCTTGCCGGACAATCAATACGACGTGTGCTACAACGTATACTCAGTCAACCATTAACTTACTAGGTGCGACGAATTCCACGGCTTCTGCTTCGTCCGCAGGGATGTCTGCTGGAACGGTAGGATGCTTTTTCATAGAAAAGTAGCGAATTGCTGCTCTTTTTGAATTGTATACGGACGAAAACAACGAAATGTTTCGTTTGGTACTCTTTCAAAGCGAATTGAAATGCATTGAACGAGAAAAAGCTTTGACGAGCTAAATTCTCCACAAAATCATCCTGCGCATTCACGTGGTCATTCATAGCAGCCATTTAAAATATGAATATCCCGGGTCATGAAAATCGTGCGGATTGAGTAGATTTAAACATCTTTCAACAAAACTGCGGCCGTTATTGAAGATCTCATACGGCCGAAAATTTACCATTAAATGTTAAAACTTTATTTTAAAGATTTCCTCCTTCGAACCACGGTTTCAGAGAAATTTTCGGAGTGCCTCTAGCCCACGGCACCCATAAATGTGTGAGCAAATGCAAGTTGAATGCACGCGCTTCCTGGCTTGCGCACACCTGACCAATCAGAATGCTGGCTTGTGCACGAACCGTATGCTACCCTCCTGTGTCGGCTGCTGCCACTATTTGGATCTTGTAACTGCGGTGGAACCCTAGTCAGTAATGCTATAACCCCATACAGCCAACCTCTAGTGTTCTACTGCAGGGCTTGTGCTATTTCCACACACTCGGATACAATTTATCGTCAGTTCGTCACATACAAATTGGACCTGCGCGATAAATGCCTCATGTTCGACTGTATAGTTATACGTAGTCGCTGAATGGCGCTTTAGGTATCACTCATTTGTCTCAAAAACACCATCACATGACATGTATGTAGAGACCGTGTAAGTCGCCGGGGTTTATATTTAGAAAAAGCGTTACACCTTACGCAAAACGAATCTTTGCGTCGCTCTCCGCGGAGAGCGACTGGAACAAACTCTTGAAAACGCTGTTGCAGTGCAAATAAACCAAATTAAGGTTCTATTTATTAAAATCCTACGGAGCCTTTAATAAACTCCTCATAAGTCACAAAAATGAAAAGTCGAAAGGTTGTGGTAATAGTGATATTGATGGAGGTTTATGATCGCTTATGTTCTTTCTAGCGTCACTGAACTCCTTTTCGGGATTAACTTCCACCCGCATTGTTCAAGCCCGACCTGAAGCTGCCACCTTCACGTGGTGGTCGGGC
>NW_008754147.1:0-1742 GCF_000715545.1 Opisthorchis viverrini | reverse complement strand
GAGAGTCTGTGCTTATCTCAAGCAAAAAATCAACCTGTATAGGTATAAATTAACTAGTTACGGTGATGTCAGCGCACCGGGTCCATCAAATATTCCTGTCAGTATTACAGGAGAGCTTCAAAATGAGCACTTACTTGGACGTCTTTATCACATAGATCCTAAAATAAAAGCCCTAGGTGATCTAAAAGCACTAGCATAAGCCGAGAAAATGCAGCCACCGCTAACAAAATCCCTGGACACCTACACTAGAATTATTGCATGCGACAGCTCCTCCAAGAATATGTATAATTCCTTCTGCTGGTGGGAAGGCAGAGTTGCCTATATCCTAAGTCTTATACTTGTAAGGCACCAAACGGAGGTGGAGGGTTTGCGATTAAATTGTTCGTCATAAAGGGCGAGCACGTTGTCGGAATCGGTGCGGCAAGCGTGCATCAAAAGGCCAACAAATAGGATATGCCCACACAAAAATTGCTACACTATGCGACAATGCCAGATGAGACCTAGTACAAAAACTAGTTAAAATTTGGAAGATCAATGAAAATATCTTTGCGTCTACAAAGCAGGTCGCTAACAATCACCTAAACTAGGAATTCCTCTACATATGTGCCCGCACTGTCAGGAGGCCAGAGATCAAATGGCTTGAAATTCGGCTCCATGATGCTGAATGAACGTTGAGACCAGACCACGATGATAAGATGATGAAACTTCTATTCGAAGCCAGGAACTCGTGTCAGTTTCAACTCTAATTCATGCTTCATACGCGTTCAACCAAGAATCTCACTAGCCAACACGATAGGTACACCAAAAATAAAAAACATCCGTGTCTCTCAATAGAAGAAAGCTGGTGTTCCGTGCAACTTTTTCTCGTTTTTTTGCGGACTAATTAGAAGACATCGTTTGTTCGCCCCCTGAAACCTCTGGCTTTACCTGCGATATCAGATTCTGATATAGAGAAAGAACGAAGAAGGCGGGAAATTGGTCTTTTGCCACTTTTGTTTGTATGATTCTGGATGGATTCTAAGTTGACATGATTAATCGCCAATAAAAACTTCCTGCAAGGACACTAGCAATTCCAGCTATTATCACTGCAGGTAGTAAAATCATCACCAATAACACTACCGTTAGAGCTATACAAATTGGCAAGGACAGGTGATGCGCAAAAGGCCGTAAAACGGTTTTTCCTATACTTCTAGAAATACTTGGGCATACTCTGATTCACAACTTAGCCAAAACTTTCTGAAGACGAGTGGCTCTTGAAATGGGATCATTTGAAAAATCCTGCTTACCAAAGCCTCACTCTTCCCCGGCAAAATTATTCACAAAATTTGAGTACGTTACCTTTACATCCAAACAGCGCTCGATTCGGCGAGCCATTCTCTAGCTCTAAAAACTTTAAGGTTTTAGAATTAGCTCCGCAATAGGAAAGACATTGTTTTGTTTCCAAATTATGGAAACAGTTTTCTCTCCTTGTTTTCATGAATGGTCTAAACAAAGACGAAAATCCACGCTAACTTAATGACTGTAAGTTTGTTTGCGGACGTTACGGAATATTCCATGAACAACCAGAACAGTTAGAGCTCCTAAAATGTCCGAGAAGTCATACAGAACGTCTAGTTGACCATATAGCGGCGAATGCGTGGGATCACAGCTCATTTCTCCTCTTTGGAAATGCCGCACATTGTGTACTCAGCCTCAATCGCGCGAGGTTATTATCGCAGATCCTCAGTGGCTGATTAGTTTGT
>NW_008754146.1:0-1743 GCF_000715545.1 Opisthorchis viverrini | reverse complement strand
GCGTGTGGGCGGTTGATCGAAAGCCTCACCGTGTAACTAATTGGATGGCTGCTCGGTACAGACAAATGCGATACGATTGACTGTTCGCAGAACGACGGAAATTCCGGAGGCGTCTAAATGATGTTAATAGAGAGGCGTGGGAGAAATCAACGACATCCCACTGGGACGGATGGCGCAGCACTGCCTGAGTTCGTTTAGTGGTGGTTTTTCGCAGATAACGAGGGACAATATGAATCAATTAAGCAAAAAGCGTAGAGTCAATACGGTAGATCGTTTATTGAACTGGTGTTTTCGAGGCCATTTCTGGGTCAATACTCAACATACTTTTTGAAGTTACGACCTATTTTTGACACATGGTGACTATGAAGCGTTGAGCGCGAGTCTTCTGGAACCAGTAACATGAGATTAACCTTGAAATTGTGCAATTCCTAGTAGACTGCTGCGCTGTGTGAGACTGGTTTGGAGTAAAAAAAACATCACAGACGGATTAGTGTAGGCAATTTTGTTCGGCTAATCCAGAAAAGACAAAGATGAATCAGCAAGGTCAAACCGGAACACGATTTGCGTAGCCAGTTTTTGGACTACATTAGGGTATTAACACGCCCACACCGTGTGTCTTGGAGGTCACGGACTGCAATCCATCCGGGGACTCATCTGGACCGTCTAACTATCAGCTACTAATAGAGAGCTAAGAAAAAAATTGTCGTTCATTTTGAAGTGCACCAATGGATTCCAGTCTGGCTTCGTTGAGAACACGAACCTAGTCATTTCCCCTTTGAAAAACCTTGTTTGATGCAACGACATTCAGCTAACCACCTGCATTGAGTCTCCGTAGCTTAACATTATCCAGCTGAGTTAATTCAGAACCTCGACGAGTGAGACAACTGTAATGGTGATTTTCATGGTGACTGGATAAGTATGGAAAAAGCCAGGTTCATAGTTTTTGAAACCGTCTTTCTTAAGTTTGCTTCACGTCTTAAATGATGTTGGATCTCGTCAGGATCAGCAGCTGTGATGTAGGTAAGCAGCAGCAACAATAGACTGTGATGACGCACGCAGGTTCTTCAAACGCCGAATAATGAAGAGCTTAGGGATTGGCGAACAGCACTGCTTGGTCTTGAAAGCTCGGGAAGTGGAGAAAGGTTTCGCAACGGGGAAAAATCACACCTTATACCAGCTAATTCGATCTGGGGGAGGGCGGGTATTAAGGAAAGGACACCAGCTGTTCTACAGAAATCTTGTCTTCAACGATTGGCTGAACAGTCTGAGGAACATTTTAAATGGTTCCCATCAGTTCAACCCTCTGGATAGGCGAAATAAACCCGGGTAGAAAGTCGACATTAATGCGCCATCCATAACAAAAACTCAGTGTGTAATTTCATTGTTTCAGCATAACAAAGCACCTGCTCCAGAGTATCTGCATCCTGCGCTCACTTGGCAAACATAATCCAAAATCTCTAAGCATGGAAAGGAATACTGACAGAATTGAGTGTTTCGACGATGATTCTCATATTCAGAAACATTGCAAGAACATCGTACGAAAACCACCACGATGCCAGTCTAGTGACCGGTTGATCCACCATCGAAAGAGTTTGATTCGCGATAAGCAGCCTAGGTTTTTTTCTTGACTGTGGTCTCCTGAATCATATCTTCACTCTTCACCACTACTAACGACGAACAACTGTGGACCTCTTCCTCACTGCCATATCTACTTCTGACTCTATATAGATTGATTCCAGCAAT
>NW_008754145.1:0-1744 GCF_000715545.1 Opisthorchis viverrini | reverse complement strand
GGTTTGAGGGGTGGCTAACAAGTTTGGACTTAATTTTTGCAGCTATCCCGTTTGGATTTCATGGTGAAAGGAAGAAGAGCTGCGGAGTGGAGTTATTTATTGGAAAATGCCAACCGACCAGTTACAGTTTATTGGACAGGAGAGCAAAACTCTCATATGCATCTTATTTACAAAACTGAACATCCATTTTCTCTTGAACGCGTCTTCCTGGACTTTCCTGGATATTCATTGACTGTTGCTCAAATCCAAGCAAATGCTACAAAGCGATTCCTCAAATTCCGCAACAGATCTCCCTTTTCCAGAGACGCAGGGCGAATTTACAAGAAAACATACTACTCGCATGCCTCCCCCATCAGTAGTATCACTGATACAATGGTAGTGTTTGCAATGCTACGGACTCCCTCCACATCATTACCTTACCTCGCAGATTGCCTACCCATCAGTAGCAAACTATACTCCCGTAAGCGCCTGAACAAGTTTGCAAGTTAGATTTCCAAACAGCGAAGGTTTGTACCACTTTGTGACATCGTTACCAACCTTCGTCACAAGAAGGTACGGAATTCTAGTCGGTCTTCAGGGGAGCTCGTTTGCTTCAAAGTTCGATGGTCTAGTTTCCAATGGTGCCCAAAAACCATACATCTCAGGCAAACTGATTGTATCAGTCCACCATAGCAGTATATAGTCGAATCAGTGAAGCGGTCTAATAACTGCCTACAGGTGACTGGTCACGGTTTTTCATGGATACCCGAAACAGGGTCAAGGATAAGGAATAAATAAAACAAAATTTGGTCCAAACAAACTAGATGAACAGGAAGTTAACGTGTCCTTATTCCTGCAGTAACAATTCTGGCATACGGCTGGCTATCCGGCATCTGCGCCCAAAGCATAACCAGGTCAGTTCCACTGATCGATAAGTTTGCAAGTTATTCTATTGAATCCTATGACCAGCCAATGTCCAAAAAGTTCGTTGCTGGCGCGTGTCCCTAAACACGCAACATAGCATTTCCGGAAAAACTATCGACAGCGCGAAATTTGACGCCACTTAGCGCGATTCTCTCCGTAAACACTGCGGATTACAGTCACCCATGTCCGAAGATCTGTTCGACGAAATTGACGGGTTTTAATGCATGGTCGAACTAGGCGCTTAGCTCAAAAACTTTATCCACGTACTCTTCATCCGGGGCATCTTCACGTGTTTGGTCACCGATTTTTCAGAACTGTTTCTGGGATCGGCCTGAACAAACGAATTCGGAATGGAATGATTAGGAAACAGGTATTGGCTGAAGCAGAACTTACTTCACTCAACTAATATAATACTAATCGTTCATCAGTAGCACCCTTTCGGTGCCTAGCTGCCATACCACCCGAAGGAGGCACGAGGGCTGGGATACTGCCAGGTTGCCCAAGCCTAGACAGGGGAAGTCGAAAGGCAGAGGTCGGATTCGAACCACGGACCTTCCGGTCAGCATTTGAGGTGCAAGTGAGGGTCTTTCTCGTGATGTTCATGAACAGAATAAAAGGCTGAATTTTTACAGGATATACAAGTTGATTGAACGTTGATGGAAACTTATCAACGGCCCACTCCCGTATTTTCTCAATTGGAGGCGCGTCAAATAAGCGCACTCATTCAGCTGTAGCACCCTTTCGGGGCCTAGCTACCGTGCCACCAGAGGGAGGCATGAGGGCTGGGATAATTCCAGGTTGCCGATATGTTACCAGATATGTTACGGTTCTGTCACGCAGC
>NW_008754144.1:0-1744 GCF_000715545.1 Opisthorchis viverrini | reverse complement strand
CATCATCATCATCATCATCATCCATCATTCATAAGTTGATGGGGTCTCGTCTTTCTGGATCACTTTAATGAATTAAGATCGCTTGCTTATTGGTCGTTGCTTCCTATGGCTCACGATATACCTGCACCTTGCATGGACATTATGAAGTCCTCAGACTAGGTTGTGTAACAATTCTAACGATATCGAATACTACCGTCATTTAGGACAAGACATCTTGTTGTTGGCCCCTAATGGAGGTGTTGTCTGCAACCAGGAATGATGCAGGACACTTTGTTCGTGGAATGGTTCAAACAAATGAACCAACGCTCTGGATCCAAATTAATACTGTGAAATTACTCGGAGTTTGACACTATTCCTCCTTATTTAGAATACACTACCTCTCAATGAACTATCGGGCTTCAGGCGAAAATCAGCATTTGTGCGCATAAAGAGAGTTAGTGGATTCAGTAAGCCGAGGAGAGGGGAAGACAAAAAACTGTGGAGATACGCATAAACTGGTCCAACTGGCACCCGAAATAAATCCAAGTCAGCCACCGGTGAGTGAGCTAATCACCGATAACTGCGGCTGGTCTATCAGGAGAAGCGTGAATCATTTTGTTTTAAGCTTTCTACAACAGCCAACTGGTTGTGTAAATTTGCTCGGTTGAATTCACCTCTCTGAACGCAGCGCCAGGCAAGGGACTCCGGATGGGTTGACATACGCGAACACCTTTCACTGCGTCACTGATCTTCCCGTCCTGATGAACCCATAGGTATTGTTTTCAATAGTGGTGCTAAAATCCTCATTCTTATTTTGTCTAACTTCTCTGGTTATCCGGGAGACAGTAAGCGTTACAAATAATAAGGTTGTGTTCAAACTCGAAGGTTACCCTCTCTTAATAACCTAACCACATATTTATTAGCTATTCTTGTGTCGCACTTGCTCTTCGCCATGATAGAAGGTCGTTTAGAAGTTGAGACCAAAGATAACAAACAGGATTTTAGCCGTGAAAGAGGTTTGTTGACAGCACCTTGGGGGTTCAAACAATTAGTATAGCATTGATATGCAGATAGATGCCCTACGATCGTCGAGTTCCTTGTGTTCAAAAGCGTTTTTGATGGGTTTTTGACCAGGTTTGAACACGCACTAGTTGTTTGTTTTAGAATTTCGTGATTTTTATGGGATGTTTGCATTGACAGAATCATGGGTTTCGGAAACTTAACGGTGAGCTCTCCTGGAGCTTTTCTACTGGAAGTGTTGTCTAATTAAGGACGACCACTCTCACTTTACTTCTGTCTAATCTCGTTATTGATATGATGAATGGAATGCCTTTTCGGCTAATGTTAACGAATATTGGAGCAATTATCTTGCAGACCCGGGATATGAGGACTTCGAAACAGCTAGCATCACTTGAAAAGCTGACCCAGATCATCCATATATTCGGCATATGCTTTTCGGATACGAGGTGTGAATTAAAGTTGCAGGATGTGCAGCGATACTGAAGGCTGTGGAACACAGTAACTACCTTAAAAGTTGCCTTAGTTCAGAGAAAAGATTGAAAAAAAGCTAGTGCGTGAGCCTTCAAGAGTCTTAAAAGACGCGCGTATTAGGCCAGTTTAGGACCATTTTACGGACGGCTGTCACAATTTGCCCCTTGTGGAGGATCATCTGAAAAATTCTCGGGCCACTGGGCACCGACATCTCAAAAGCATATATGAAAATGGAGTAACTCAGCAATGGGGTGATCAGAATACGGTTTTTTTT
>NW_008754143.1:0-1745 GCF_000715545.1 Opisthorchis viverrini | reverse complement strand
GCTTATCAGGACCTCTCATTCAGGTAACGCCATGAACGCCTGAGACCTGATGGCAATTTTTTTGATTAGTTCAAACGTGAGTGGTCTGAACGCGAATTCTACAACATTCCACAAACAATCGCAACTAAAGTGAACCCTGTCAAGTATTTACGGTACACCTCACAGTACTATGTCCGTTGGAGATGTCTGCTTTAGCAGAATGACAGTTTTATCTGCGGTTCAAACAACCTTCCTGGGTACAGTCAAGTTGAACAAATAACTTCAGTGCTCACCCTACTACACCATCCGGCTAAATGGTTGTTTCTTGTTGACTGGAACGAAAAACCCTTGTTGAATCGAGGCATTCGCATCCAACGAAGGTGGATCTAACAAATTTTTCATGAAACCGCCTGGGACATCCCCTCTGCTCATTCCCTGTGTACTCGGCGATTCAAGGTGTGACAGTGAGATCCAGTGTAACTGGCAGTTCGGTTTGCGGACGACTGTCTGCTTGAATCAAATTAGCTTGGTTTGACCAATAGTTTCTCTAATGAACACGTTAGGTTACTGCTATGCTTGTTGAAGGCCAGTTTATCAGCCATAAAACAAGTAGTAAGGATGCGATGATTCCAGCTACTACAATTTCGGTAACCGGAATATAGAAGGACGTGGAAGATACAGCCAAACATTGGAGACAGTGGCTGATTTAGTTATTTTTGGAAATGGCTAGCTACGTGTTGAAGGCAATAGCTTTGATGTGCCAGCGCCACTCACTGCGCGATTAGGCCATTACAGTCAGTCCCATTAAACATTGTTGAGTTGAGTTCCAAGATCCCTATCCAGGGAAGCGACAGTCGTCAACTGGATTCAGTTTACTGGTTAGTGTTTCATACTTCGTTGCTAGGTTATACACTACTCACTCCTTGGTCGATTCTACTCAGTACAATGCTGAGAGGAGTTCTGCGAAGCATGCGGAGTTCATGTTCTAATCAGCATAGCCCATAAACTGTGAGTAATTCATCAATCGTGCGGGAGTTACTTCTTCCCAGAACCATCTGGCTTGGCTTAAAGTTGTTAAACCGATTTTATCCCCAGACCCGACCAATGCTCGAGAGACACGGATGTTCAAACACTGACAGCTTTCGAGTATTTTCTCGGTGTACGGACCACGTTTCTGTCCATAAAGCAGTAGGAGTCGCACTGGTTGAAGACAGTAAAATAGAACACTCCAAATGACTGTGGCCTATGTTTTTTATCCGGCATATATAAAGAGTGGTTCGGTGTAGGTGTGCGTCTGGATCTGCCAAGGTGGAGCGGAATCACTGTTTGTAGTGACAAAGATGACTGGGAGCTGACAGTGGTCTACTAGTCCTGTCGATTGACGGAATATTTATGAATCCATCAATGAATATCAACGATTATTCAATATGGTAAGTTAAGTATCACTGAAATGTTATGGGAAAACTATTGGTATAAGACGGAAAGCTCTCCACTGCGAATTCGTTTAGCAATGCAAACAGCAACTAAGCAGTTACAAACTGTTGGCTAGGAAAGTGAACGTCTCATATGCATATAGATTTTGAAAGCTGAACACATTCTCACGAGTCTTCTTGGATATTCTTTAACTATCACACAACTGTGAACGAACATTGCAAATCAGTTCCACAAGCTCCCTAATAACCTTCCCTTTCCATTAGACACGGGACGGAGCTTTGAGAAAACCACCGACTACTCTCGTACCTCATCAGTAGTATCCGCAGTTACAC
>NW_008754142.1:0-1745 GCF_000715545.1 Opisthorchis viverrini | reverse complement strand
TCTACAGTTTGGAAGCTCATTCAGGAGTTTGGTTAAAAATATGCGCACTAACAATCCTTTGTGCGTTCCGAGGGATGTACATATAGTGAATTTTTCTCTGTCTTGGAGGTTGGCTGGTTGCAGCTTATCGATTTTCTGATTGATTTCAGCAGTTAGAACTGCACAGAATGAATGTGAGAAAAAAGATAAGCTATAGATGACCTCCGACAAAATTTGAGGTGTGGCTTGGAATGATGCACCAAAAGTAATGAAACGCTCAATGAAACGACCACAATCAACAAACCTAAGTAATTATTTTCTCAAAGTGACAATCACACTCAGTTTTATTGCTGGTCAAATTCGGTCAATCATTCAGGTTCGCTAGCTTCATCTTTGAGGTCGTAGAGCTTCGTTGTGGTCATTTATTCAGTCTGCGATCTTGTATCTTTTCCGATAAAAAACGCCTGATGCCATTTTAAAGCTTCGCTTTTTGCGATTGTCATTTGGATGAAAGAAATGTTGGATTTTAATGCAAGATCTAATAGACGCGCAAGAGTTTTGTGCGTGTTTACCCTGAGCCGATATCCTGTGGGTCGGAGCTAAGCTAGCAGCATATATAAAACAATTTATATTACCGTTCCCCACCTTGACTGAGCAAACTTCCATTTGATAAAAATCAATGAATATTAGTGTGAATTAGACGCGACGTAAAGCGTCTACTAAAGAATTTATTACTCGAGCGCAAAACCATGTTATGCGAGCTGAAAAGCCGAAAGATATCCGTGCCATACCTGTTTCATGTGCGACGTGAGCACACATTCCAACATCCTTATGTAAACGATAGTGTATGAACCGTTAAACTGACTGTCGCAGGTTCGGGTTTCTTTAAAGACTGCGCCATGAAATTATTCAGCACTATACGGGTAGTGGTCCTTGTGGAGTGCGTTTAGGACATTCTTCAACGCTGAGGAGTAGAAGAGCTGGCTCAATGTAAGGTAGAATTGAATTTCGTTTGCGATTGTTTTACGGAAAGAAACCAACGCTACCAATGTGTATGCACAGTAAAACTAGTTACCGGACTCGATCGGTGGCATGATGTCATTAGTTGCTGTTGAGCACGTGAATATTTAATTGGCTCTGCCATGTCAATAACACGTTGTCCGTGTAAGCTTATCACACCCTACCTGGGTTCGTATGCCCCATGGGACTTGAAGCAAAGGTGTGTTCGCAAATTCAGCTGAATGAGTTCTATGATTGTACGTTAACTTGAGTATAATTCAACGTTTGGGACGAATGTGAACTGTCCAGTACTTCACGCACACTGGAAGAAATTTGCAAGGAATTTGCTGTTCCATGTGGATCGAGGACTACTACTTGATGGAAGAAGTGTCTACCTGGTCCATTTGGATTTGTCAACCCTTTTTGAACAAACGGGTTGCCAGTAACGTGAGCTCTGCATGCAACTGGTGATGACGCTACAGAAGCATCCTGTCAATGAACTATAAACCACCCAGGCTTAAGTATTCCTGTTTAGAGTATTCGTTAATGCGGGCGTACAATCTTCTGACAAGTTCAGTATGCATATTAGTCAACGTACCATGGGATGTACTAGACAAAGGCTATAGCGAAATCTGCGGGAAGGCCATGATGGGCACTCAGTAGAACGATTGGCGCTTAAACGCATTCCATGCTAGCTGACCAAACATCTACGCGTTATTCACTAGGACATGCATTCACTCACGGATGAGGTGTCTGCCGAAAACTTC
>NW_008754141.1:0-1747 GCF_000715545.1 Opisthorchis viverrini | reverse complement strand
AGAACTTGAAGCACCGGAATTGTGTGCCGTTTCGGGACTCTGTGGACCGACTAGTCTTCGCTCTGAGCAACATTCTGTCCACCCTGTCGCTGATCTTTTTTGAACAACCATTTTAAGTTTCTACCCAGATTGTCTAAATCAATGTCTGAAGGTCTAGACTGCTTTAGGCTAGCACAAGGCGCTTCGCGGTTTCGTCGTCCCTTTCCACACAGGTTTTTATCCAACTGCAGTGACATTGTTGTGCAGCCGTCAAGTGCCAGTTTTGTCACACTGCTTTTGCCCTCAATGATGCCTCGTTATTTTTGCTCGCGGCTTCCACGTTTATCGATTCAACCACAACGTTTTGACTTTCCAGACTCCCACATCCCAGTGCACCGCCAAGGTTGGCTGTTTGGACCCCCTATCACTTACACACAACTCTTGTAATGTATTCTCTATCTGTGTAAATTTTTATTTATTCAGTGTTCGTGAAGTAATGGACAGGTGGTTTGGCCTCGTTAAGGTTTCCTAGCACTGCCGACTCCACTTGCATACGTTATATAGGCAGTCCAGGTCAATTGCCGGAAGTATATCTAAGGCGGAAATTTCAAGCTACACTCTTCTCACTTTTAAACCAGAATATGGTATCAAGAATATCTAGTTTGTGGTGCTTTCCACCGTTGTTGCCATCGTTCATTCTACCGTTACTTGCGTATTACAGGCGGCTGAAACGGACAAGATGTTGGCCAAACGCTTCGAACAAGATTTACCGATGTTTGAACTACTTAGTAAATCGAACGATGAGATTCTGGCTGCGATTCGTGGAGAAAGCGCGGTTTCTGCCAGTTCACCTACTGGGAATGAAGCTGCTCGAGAGGCTTTAGCGAGAACATGCAGCCAAATCGAATCGCTCAAAGCCGATCGAAACAGCCTAACCGACCAGATGAATGCCATGAAACTCTCGGAGGACTTCTGTAAGTGCTTCCAACTCCCTCCCAGTTACTTACCTGCTACTGTGTTTGATGCATTCTTCATCTCGGATTACCTCCTGTGTTTGTGGTTCTTTATGGGCAACTTTGATCCTCTTAGATGGGTTGCTGTTTGACATTTCAATTCACTACCCCCCCTAGCAATAGGATATTTCCATGTGTGTGATAGGCTGAGAACGTGGTGAACTTGTAGTAAGCGTCCGTATGGGTAGATCGGTTTTGCATTCGCTTCACTCTCGTTTGAACAGCTCTTCTGTTTTGGTGCAATCATTCTAATGGACCCACACCAAAGAGAGGGAGTACCGAAATTAAGCTTCGCTCTTGACCAAGGATATTTACCTCTGGTGGTCTCTAATAAGAATGAAACTCGAGTCCAGTGCCTGTTCTCCTTGCTGTGAACTTGCCATACATTTACGCTAGGAATGAAGGAAGACTGTTTAAACGAGACTGATGCGACTGCGATTTCTAAATTTCTCGCAATCACCTAAAAGTGATCAAAGTTGTTCAGCATGTTTCAAGTGTCTGAGATGCTGTCTGACTTAGTAGTCCTGACAGGCGGGCCTGTCTAAACTGACCTTAAGCTACTGCCTAACAGTCGGTTCATGCTAAACATCATGTTATGATACTTTCGAACTTGTAGAAGCCAACAGTAATCATGGTCGTTGTCAGCACTACACATCCGACTCTCGGTTAACAGAAGGGCCTGATGACATACATCCTTTTCCAGGTCGCCAACGATCACAAGTCTATCATCTATACTCGATCGTCCGAGGGTTGAA
>NW_008754140.1:0-1748 GCF_000715545.1 Opisthorchis viverrini | reverse complement strand
TCCTACAAACCTCGGCCGCATCTACTACAACCTATCAGACGAAGATCTCGATAAGTCTCCTATTTCTTTTTGTGCATTATTCAGTTGTAATAGTGTCTCTGGTAACCACTATACATAACTTTTTATTGGTAGTGTTATTTCACTTTCTGATATTACTTCGAGTAAAAGACAAAGACACTAACACACCAAAGAGCCAAATATCCACACTGGAGCCTCAATGGTTGCCGGGATAGGCCGGACTGAAAACGCCACACAATTTTAGGAATGGTCACGGTGTCGAACGCCTACGAATTCTGATTACGAAACCTGCTCGGATTACTTGTGTCTTACTCACGACTAGAGGCTCTAGCAGTGTACCCATTGCATCCAACCGAGCGACAGGTGGACTATGCTGGTAGCCGGGGCTTTCGTCGCAACTGCGTCTCCAGTTCTTGTGGTTGCAATCGGGAAAATGCTGCACATAATTTCTTCAAACAAACACTTCTACTTCATCCGATCCTAGCGGATTGCCGAAACACCGCCCCTCCTCTCCACACCGGTGATCAGCCTTGCCCACCCGAAACTGCGGCTTCGGTCCCGAACAACGACTGCGTATATGCTGTTTGTCCCCCACCGACATGGCTAAATCTATTCGTTTCCAACATGCGGCCCCACGCGTATCCGTTGCTGCCAAGTGCTTTACAGTATAGCTGGAAATCTTTTGCATTCTCAGGACCCCGGTGACGTAATGAGACCCAGGATCTACCTTCGTATCCTATTCTACACCAGTACTGTCCTTACAGTATCATGTCTCCCTAATCTTTTCCCTGCGGAGAATTCGTGTTGTCCCTGGAATACCCCGTCATCCGGTCTATAAAACGCCACCTCCTAAATAATTAAGTAAATTTGAGCTGAACTCCCTTCCGCAGTAAAACGTGAAAATATTTTCGAACGGATCGTTGACTTTGCCTTTATATAATTTTTCGGGACACTTGACAGCTTGTCCCACTTACAGTGGCGAGGCGTCACACAAGCCTTGATACGAATCCCCATTAACTGACGATACGATACCAGTAATGCTCGACTAGATGGGTTTCATTTCTTACATATGCGTACATTGATATATCTATATGCCATGCTCGGCAAGAAGCTCAATGAACGCTTCGTCGACACCCAAAAGTGCATGCGAGTTACTGATGGTTTCACATAAGTCCTAGCTGCCTGATGCCGTACATCAGAGAAGGGATTTGGTTTCCATACGGTCGCAAAACTCTTACCCTTGATATATCTCATTCCTATAAGTGGCACCAGAATGCCCAATGTTTTATGATTAACTGTCACCACTGTTTGTCAACACAATTTATTGTTGTCTAATTATCATTTGTCCACACAATCATAGGAGATGAGTGTTTGCCATGACCGATCTGCATGAAGTTCACTCGAGAGCTTTAAAAGGAACATCATTAGGTCGGCTAAAATTGCGGTCATTATTCTAAAAGTGATTCGGCACAGCTCCCCAGGTTTTACCCGCATGGACTTCCAGATTTTCTATGGGACGTAAGTAACACCATTTCTTGAGAAAGGCATCCAAGTTGTCTAATCAGTATTCAAGGTCGTAACCCTATTTGACCGTGCCAGACCAGCAGCTATGAAAATGGTTGGCCGCCTCAAACACGTTTATTATGAAACGCATTTCGCGGTGCTTGACCTTATCTCCCTGTGATAAGGTCGCCTCCGAGGAGACCTTATAATTGTTATGACATATTTGC
>NW_008754139.1:0-1748 GCF_000715545.1 Opisthorchis viverrini | reverse complement strand
TTCACAGCCCATATCCGTCTTATTCTCCAACACATGTAGGTGCTCAAAAACACACCTGCTAACCGAGACGATTACGTTTAGTTGAAACTACTGATAAAACCTTCCGTTATTTCAGCTACCAAATTCTAATGTGATAATTTTCCTTCCCCAGTGTGCTAAACAGGCCTTGCTTGTAAACTTTCGATCCTAGCGATTTAGTTACCGAGGTAACAATAGTGATTAAGACCGCAACACAGGAGGTTGGTGGTAAATAAGGCAGATATACCACACTGCGAAATCTGAGAATTTCTCTCAACATCATGTTCACAAGCTAAATTAGTGGGTTTTCTTCTAATGTGTATGCATTTTTCAGACATGTTTCCGTACAACACCCTAATGAAAAGATTTTCTAAGGCAAGCAGTAAACTACAAAACGTACGTCTGTGTTCTGCTGCCCGATTTCCCGGGACCGAGGTTCGTGGGTGTTGGCACCGTGTCGCCGGAAACTTGATCGAAAACTACCTTGGCGACTTCCACCGCTAACTTCCAAACTGTTGCCGGTCATTCCCTCGCCGTTCAGCAAACCCTCAGCCCGTAAATTATGTTGTGGTTGCCGGTTAGCGTTTGCTGCGTCTGTCACGTCTTTTGATACACCGAAAAGTTCCTTCTTCAACAGTGGATTTTGCTTCTCCCACTGTTGACCTGGCAATAAAAAATAATGTCAGATGCGTTCGTGAGAACATCCTCAGTACAACGTCGGTTTTTTTTTGCACAGAATGGTTCTCTAATCGAATCAACTTAGGTTGAAGATGATTGGATGTTGTTGTTGATATTGTCTTGAAATAAAATCAACCAATTCATTAGAGGGCTGTTGTCTTAAGTGGCAGTATAAGCGCAACAAAACGGTGAAAACTAGCACGTCCAACCCTTTCAGTTACGCATTCCAAAGACTTTGAACAGCTTCGACCGTGGCAAAAATCGCTTACTTAGATAATCAGCTGCAACAATATCCCGATCCTGCACATTTTTGAGTAACTGAAGCTTTCAATATTTTGACCATACGTGTTTATTATCTGCATTTAACTTTGGAAATTTCCTCACTTTGCCCGAATTAATACGATAAGGCGTTGCAACGAGTTGCGTTTCATGGTTGTCGTAATCAAATGGTGTGTCTTGTTCACATGACACACGCTAAATGGCAGACGAGACTCGAGTTCTTTCCTGACTCTTTCTTCCGTCTTCAGTTACATCATGAATGCTTTTAAATGCTGGTCAGTTAATAGCCACCCAATCTCGCAGAGATTGTCTCTAGAGGGCTACAATAAACTTCTGGACTTACCAACTCACCAGTCTATTGGTGATGGTGGAACAAGGGCCGTCTGCCCATAAGACCTATCCGGGTAGCAAAAATTTATGGTCACTGCTGCTGTTCCGAGTTTGAATCACTGAACTAGCATGTAGGGCGGCAGCTGTTTAATACTCAGACCAGTCACAACAAGGGATCATTGTTCATAACTTTGCTTGTGTGTTCCGCCATGCCTCAAAAACTGAGATATCTGTACGTCAAAGTGATGTTAGTTTGGCCGACGTTTGGAAAGTAACAAACAAACTATGAATCAACCTGAAAAATTGGGTTTGGACCACCTCGGTTTATTCAGGTCATTCAAATTAAGATTAGGATAGAGACAAAACGGTGTTCCACAGCAGATAATTAAAAAGCGGGTTATTTCACGGGAACTGTTTTGTTTTGCAAAGCAACACACATTTAG
>NW_008754138.1:0-1749 GCF_000715545.1 Opisthorchis viverrini | reverse complement strand
GGTCAGATCCAAGAAGAGCTATTTCGTCAGTGTACTCGATGTCTGTGAGCGGTGAATGTAGATTAGCAATTTGCATTTCGGTCCAGGCTTCGAGGCTTTAGACAGGAAGGAAGAAGTGGAAATCGGTTGAACATTTTTAGAGGTTGAGGGATTATCACTGACAACAACACCAGATGAGAACACTAGTACCTCGCTGTCACACAACCACGTCAGTCTACCTTATGATAGAAAAAAGATAAAGGCAGGGAGGCGACCTATGGTTGGTCTAGAACAAACGGCTGAGGAGATTACACCTCCAGCACTGTCATACAGTCCAGAAAGTGACGGCATCAACGCAACTGATATCGGTCAGCCGCCACACTGTTCAGTACCTCCAGTCAAGCACATGTGGGAGGCAAATAGCACTAACAGCGCCAAAAATTCCAGTGACGTCCTTTATTCCCTTCTTGCATGACAAGTTCGGTCCACCTCTAGGTTTCAGCCCTTCCGAACTAGGTGCGTCTACGCATTCGTAGCACATGACCCAGCCACCTCAGTTTGCATAGCTGGTTGCATTCTTTGGGTGAAGTATTGAACACTGCACCAAAGACCCGTTTCCTGATCATCTCATTGTGAACACGCTGGTTCCAACAGATCCCAGCCATAGTTCTGAGACACCAGTGATCAAATACCCAGAGATATCGCAGAACAAAAACCAGAGGTGGCTAAGTCTCACAACAATACAATAATATAGCCCACACTGTTATCTGATACGCACATCATTTGAGAACAAGTGAGATGCCTTTTTGATGTCACAAGTTATTTAAATTAGCAAACAAGGTCGGTGAAATTGAGATTCGTTTGCTGAGTTCATCAGATATTTCTGTCAAATAACCCACGACTGCCTTGGTGTGTAAATTTTTCCACAACTTCCTGTGCTCCACCCTGAATTGCAGACTGCCGTCCTGAAACATGATTGCAATTTGTAGGTGTAACGAGCACGTTGAAAGACGGTATGATGGTGGTCAGTTCATCCAACAGAGCTGGTTTCTGGTTTCGGCCTTCAAAAATAAAGATGACGCCGTCTAGGTACTTCGAATCGAAATGGTTCCCACTAGCAACTATTTTATATACCGCCTCTCGGAGTTTGCCATATCATTTCACTGATGATGATATTGGTAAAAATAGTGATTGGACGTGCTTCCGGACACAATCTTCAGTAGGGAATCTTCTAGAAAGCGCACCATACACTCTCACACGCCCGAGGGTATGTGAATATAAGGGCCCGATTATGTCTACAAAATTCTGCAGCGTGACTAGATTGTCCATCTGGATGCTGCTTTTTATATACATAACCCCCTGAAGAACTATCAGATGTCAAGTAAAACATAGCGTCCACACCGACCGTGAGGCCAGGTGAACTCGGAAGAACTCGGGCATGGAAGAGGTTAAGAAGGCCTGGCATACCCCAATATTATTTCAGTTGATCCGTGCGACTAGTCCCTGAGAACCGTCGGTAGGCGAAACCAGAGAGGATCAAAGTGGTGCGACCAAAATCGATAAAAAAAGAATGCTTCGACCGCTGGGCCGAGCACATTGAACAATTCTCGTGGCCACCTACTGCCACTCAGCTGAGTCCCTGGACCTGGAGCATGTGACAACTATTTCAATCTTCAAAAATGGTACGCGCACACTGCATGAAAACCACCGTGACAGCCTGGTATCGGTGAAATCGAATGTGCTCTCTGGTATTGTCCTCCGAAGGTTGAC
>NW_008754137.1:0-1750 GCF_000715545.1 Opisthorchis viverrini | reverse complement strand
CTGAGCCATCTCACCCCTTTTCTGGTATACTGGAATGCGAGCTAAAGGTAGGTGCAAATAACAAATGGGGCGGCGGGTTTCCGTAGTCTTTTTGTTTTACGTGTTTATAATAAAGAAACAAAAAGAAATACCACGAAGGAGATTTGGACAAATCAGTTATTTTAATGTGTCTCCTTAAACCCAACTTCAAAGAGGAGATCTCACAAGGCGTTCTCGGATGTCAAAACCTCCCTGGAGATTCCCCTCTTCAAAGTTTGTAGAATTGTCAGCTTCTATCTGCTTTGTAGTTGTTTGTCACGTCAAGCGTACACGTTGTACCACTCACAAGAGTCTTATAACGCGGAGGTGTTATAGACAGTGAAATAAAAGCTCACCTTCATTGGCTCAGTCTTCGTCTACTGAGTTGACGTAGCATATGTAGTTCAGTCCAAATTGGTCAAACTACACAACCCACTGTTACTCTGTAACTCTGTAAGCAAAATAAAACCGTACAGTCCATGTTATTTAAACGATTCAGTGTTCTTAGTTTTGTCCGGCCAGTAGTACGTAGGTTGTAAGTTGCGCTGAGAACCCTGTCGCCATCTAAGAGGCATACAAACTGAAATTCTGCTCACAGACATCCAGTTAAATGTGGATCCTGTGCCCTGTTCCACCGGATTGTCGAGTGCTTTTCTGTCAAGGTCATCAGAAAAATCCATAGCACGACCGTCTACTTCATCCAGGGAACCCCGAACAAATCTTGGATATACGCAACACCGATTGATCTTTGTTTTGACTAAAAGGTTTAATCAGACCCACTTATATCGCAAATTTGGGCAGACGTGACCCTTATTTAGTTCATACCCACCACTCAACAAACGTGAGTAGTCGCAGACTGAGAGACAACTGCATCACCACCGCCGATGGTTAATACCTGTGAAACCGCCATTAATTTTTCATCCCTCTGAGAGTCTGTAAACGCATATAAGTCTGCACCTGTATGCCTATACTATCTTTGTGACAATAAGCAAGTTTAAAGCATGCATCGTGTCGATATCAAAGGTGACTGAAGGAGAACTGAACTCCGCCACACAAGCGACCACCCCGTCCCCTAATCAACCGAATGTACAAGATGAGGGTGTGCAGGCATCACAACTTTCTTAAGGCTGAAGTCGCACTGTTATACTGAATCTTCCCGATAGCTGACTGTGTTCCGCGACACTGGAAGCTTCCAGAACAATAGAAGTGGAACGACGAGTTTGCTGTTTGTCAAAGCCGTAGCACCGTAACGCAATCAACAAGAGTTTTCGCCGGTGGCCGGGGAGTCCAACTGACCACATTGCAGGTTCAAGATGACTATGCCTGACTACCCTTCTGTATTGCTTCTGACGACGCATTAGCCTTCACTAGGCAACCCTTTCAGATAAGTGGTTCCGCTAAATGGATACAGTCAAGCATGAGACGAAAAATCCGAGGCGATAATTTTATCTTTAGTTGGTTTCAGCACTTGCAGTATGACTCAGCCGTTTGTTGACCGTCAGATATGAGCACGTTTGCTCGGATAGCTAATGACCCGCGGGTTGAAGAGAACGAATTTTGGTGCGTTTTCTTCGCTAGGGTGTGTGCCTATGGTAAAACTTTGGCTAGACCCAGTGGACTGGACGAACGGTCGAAGTGTAGTCGGCTAGCTACTCTTGAAAGCCACCAATTCAATCAGGTGCTAATCGTCTTGGATGGCACGCTGGTTCACGACATGTAGTAGAACTCAGAC
>NW_008754136.1:0-1750 GCF_000715545.1 Opisthorchis viverrini | reverse complement strand
ACGTACAACCATGAATTGCACATACACGGATAAACTCATGCCACATCGGTTTGGAGCAAAACTGGCGCATATGGAGTGCCTCAATCAACGTCAAAAAAGCTTGGTGGAAATGAGTCTCTCTGTGCCCACATTATGCCTCCACAACGATTTGCATGTGGATAACATATCGGTACGAACTGGACGCCAGTACTTGTGCGAGTTGGTAAAAAACCGCACAACTTTCCTGCGTTCAAATAATATATTAGAGCAACTTTCACATTTTAGGGACCTCTCCGCAATTTTCCCATTTCTGACAACTATCCTGAGAAATAAGTGAAGTTGTACTGTTGAAATTCAAGACTGGTTTCCTTGAACTTTCCTTCAGACTGAAGCAAAGAATTTGACCCTATTGTGCAGAACTTCCAGGACACTTTCTGGTGCAGTTTATTTTAACTTGGTGAGCTTCTGCAGTGGAAAGTCATAGGAAAATTTAACAAATTGAATTAGGTGCAGAAGCGGTATCTTTTTCTCCTGTTTTGCTGTTATCGGTAATTATGAGGTGCGACTGGGGAAATAAAACTACATCCATAGCCATATATGCTAAGTTTCTCATGACCATTTTGTGGGAATTGGATGTAAGTTCCCTGTGGGAGGTGAGGCGAGGGAAGCGGTCACTAAACTGTTGTGGACCTCCCAATGGAATGTTGAGGTCGAACAGCTATTGTATTGTTCCTTGGCTTTTTGGTGCGCCCGCTGTGGCATGACGAGATGTGCTCATTACAACCGTGGGCAACGAAGCACAGAGTTATCCAGAAGCTCAAGCTAGCCCCATCGCGACCGAACGTCGGTGGGAATGCGATTCACAAGTTTCCAACATTCTCTAAGAAATCAAAAACCTCGATAAAAAAAGTAAAGGATGTGGGTTATTCTACGATGTACTCAGTTGACAGCGTTTGCTCACCTGTTAAGAAATGAAGCACTCTTTGGCAGTGTCGTGGATTCCAAAAAAAAGTTGGATATGTCAGGGCTGTCTTATACTTCCTTGACATTCAACCTTGTCATTAGGACGACTAGAATACAAACCATAGCGGCCAGGGAGGAACTAATGGGCTAACATCACGCTAGGAACGCCGTTTCTTAGTCCAACGATCATTGATTCGAACGTTCCAACCAAAATGGAATGTCGAAAGTGATACCTTGTTATTGGAATTGTTTTGAGCTTCGGGAGTGCAAAGTATTGTTCCGTGATCTTCCAACCGTCTGTCTCCTGGAAGCCCCAGGTTTTATTGACAAGAAACAACTGTAGGAGTTGTCCTACGTGCATCCTCCGACCTGAAGACCTCAAGTGCTTATAGGAAATCTGGTTACTCGTGCCTTCTGGCACAGCAGGTCATAGGCAGATGCACTGTGTCCGCAGAGAAATGGTGCCCAAGCCCTTGAGTGATAATGAATAAGTCATTTAAAGAACACATAAGACTTACGAAGTTGAGGTGTCCGGGTCATATTAAGCACTCCCAATCAGCATCTACCAGAGATGAAGTGCTGTCCCTGGTCCAAATCCTCATTGAATAAGAGTTCGCGGGGATAAAAAAATAAGATAACAGTCGGAACTGAAAACAGTTTTGGTTTTGGCATCTTCCAGGTTGGGATCTACATTATCACTTCTGTACAACTCCATAAACTCTGGATTAAACTACACGTAACCTAGGCTACCTAATGTTTCTTGACGGGACCGCCCAGTTAGTTTCTTGTGGTGTGATTGACAAGTCTG
>NW_008754135.1:0-1751 GCF_000715545.1 Opisthorchis viverrini | reverse complement strand
CGGACCTTCCTGTCAGTAAATTCGCGTTCCAATCTGTTTGTCGCAATGGATATCACCGTTTATAGGAGGCTTGCGAAGAGCTTCCCATAAACCATAGCACATCAACAAGCATGTGAACACAGACGATGCACATTATTTAACGAATTTCATGGCATACCCCGAAACTTTTGTCTTCTAGGGTCCCATGTCTTCGTGTTAAGCTGGTCACATAGAAACCAATTGAGAACCCTGCTACGGTTGGTCGGACGAATTTTTTCTAACCACTTTAGATGGTTATACGTAGCCGTATTCTACATTCCATCACGATGCGCCGGTCGACGGTTTGCTCCTGCGTATATTTACTTCCCTCGGGCAGCAAATTTGATAGCCACTGAAGTATAGGAAGTTGCACCGTTATATGGTCATTATTTCGACGGCACCGAAGAGGACAGATGGAACCACCACTTGGTAGGCTTGCGGCTCAGTTCCCATTTGCAGGATCCGGTTGCTCTACATCGGTTTTTGGCGTAACAAATGTGTACACACCGCCACTCCACGATAGATCCAGTCTCTTTGGGCAAGATTCTTGTTTTGAGCAATACGTATATGACAATGCAGAAAAGATCTAGCGAATGTGCAGGAGTAGATGGTTGGACTGTTTACTCTTGTGCACAAACAAATGAGGCAGCCAAAGTCCTTATGTTTCAAGTTTCAAAAACCATTTTTAGGCAACTAAGACCGTTATGGAGCTGCAGAGGTTGCTATTAAGTGCGATGTAAGCGAAGCAAGACCGTCAGTCCTACAAGCCGAATCTCTAGAAATCTTGACTTCAATGGGAGGAATACGGGAAATCTTGAGGTTTGCCAACGGTATAATGTTTCCAGCCGTGCGCAGCAATAATGTGACGTGGCTGGTGGCACCATGCGGCAACTGGTATATCATGATTTTACGTTTTATTGAAAAGTTTGGGTGTATTTGAGCCGCGATAATTGTAGTATGTCCAGAATTAAGTAGGAGAGCAGTTACTGCAATCCCATCCGCTGTCCGTCACCAACGATTGTGCCGGCACAATAGGGTTGTTGTCAAGAAGCAAGACACCTTATATTTCAACTCCCAACGTGGATCAGGTGACTGTTCGTTAGGGGCGAATTCATTACTTCACTCGGTCTAGGATATTTTGGCGTGTCTGACTGAACTCTATAGCATGTAACCCAGCGGGTCCAGTAGCGTTGAAACAGTTGCACTCCAGTATAGTTGTTCTTTTTGTGACAATTACCACAATACGAGTCACACAAAAATCGGAAAAATTCACCCGATGCGTTGAGGCATGCACGTGCGAAGCAGAAGGAACGGGATCATAACTCATGTCACTCGGAATACTGGGCAGAATACTACAATCTTTGGTAACCACATAAAGTTCATTTTGAGTGATCGTGATGAAATGAGGTGCCACTGGCTTGGAAATGTAAGCTGGCCTTTGGACACAGCTCGTCTTTTTCGGATTCTGGTACCCCGAACTGGAGAAGCTCATTCGGAAACAGTAAAATGGAAGTGGACAGCCAATCCACGCGCCTAAACATTGGTGCTACGTGTCTGAACGGATACGATAAACAGCTATCCGCGGCTTGAGAACAAGTACACAAACCCGCAGGTACGACACAAGCCCAACCGGTCCTAACATAAGGAGAGAAGACCAGACATTCGGAGGAGAGTTCTCAGGGGCCTGAGTCAGAGGCGAAGTACAGCGGAAGCACAATATAGAATATATATAT
>NW_008754134.1:0-1752 GCF_000715545.1 Opisthorchis viverrini | reverse complement strand
GATATCAGTCATTTCGTTAATCCACCTGTCCATCGCACCTGAGGAGCAGTGCACTTTAATGGTATCCAGCAGCGTATAGTACAGCCAATATATTCATATCCACAATTCCCATCTCACCTTTACTTTTCGGCTTTCCGTCAAAGCCGTCGATACCAGACGCTCTGGCCAACTCTCTCTGTGCGAATTCCCAGTCTATAACTTCATCTGATAGATCAGCATTGTGTTGTCCGTTCGAACTGTCCAACGGGTTATGAAAGACGTACAGCTGGTAGGATCCTAAAAACCAAAAGCAAAGGAAATGAAAGCAGCAATATCCACGAAAACGTACGATTGGCCCGGTAGGTTTACAACTGGATGTATCATTTGATTTCGCTTGCTTTAATTTTGGAACTTTCTTTACCAAACACTTTAATGAAGCCGGTTACATACTATTTCTTTAGGGAGAGTATATGATAATGTCATTTTGTTTGAATCGGTATAGATCTGTAGACCGTTTGCTGGAAATACACCCTTTCAGTCGTGCGTAGGGCCATTTTTTGTTTTTATCTTGATCTGCTGAAATTTTAGATGTGAATTCTGTATGGGTCCGCAAAATATTTTCTTATATCCAAATATTGGCCGCAGTGGGTGTGGGGGAGCTGAAACTCAATAGAAAATCCGAATACTTTGTTAATCCATAACTCACGGTCGGTTTTGGCCTAACGTGACGGCTCCAAATCTCAGATAAATCAGTCATCCAACACTTTCCGTGGGAGTACGAAAACACGTTTTGAATTTTCGCTTAGGGGAAAATGAATCTGGAAATCTGATAATATGCTTTGTCGACTTGCTGCACACCGTGTGTCGTGCTGTTTAGGCTACCCAAACGAAGCACCAGAAATCGGTTGCGTTGGCTACTACCGAGTTTCTCAGATGACGCAAAAAAAAAACTAAACCCATTCACTTCCGGAGTGCCTTTCCGGATAGGCCGAAGAAGAAGTGAGTCTTTCTGAAAAAATAATTGTCCTGTGTCTCAAAAGAGTGAAAAGTACTTCATCTACGGAGAAAGTTTACAAGGGAGAGGAAGAAATGCATAACCAATTTAAGAAAATTCAAAGCTGCAATGGGCTTTCTATAAGGAGGGGTCTCAAAGTTCTCCGTATATTTGTATGCTTGATCGTAAAGATGAGTGAAAACGGAAATCAGCATTGGATTTTGTCAGTTTCTGTTCATTGTTGCGGATCACACAGAGGTAGAACGAGCTGAATTTAATCAAAAAGAGGAAATTCATTAAGTGATTAAGTTCGGAGTTTGGTGTGCAACAATGTACTAATAGCCACATGATCTAGAATATCTCAAAAGGCAAAGGAAAATGGAGAGGTGTAAAATAGTGCTTGAAGGCTAAGTAAATTAGGCAAAAAGCTTGAGTTATGTGTATGGTCACATAAAAACCTGACCGAACAAAGGGATGAGAACAAGGGGTGGAAAATTCGATAAAAGCAACCATAATACTTGTGTTATCCCCTCCGCGGGCTAGACCGACGCAGTGAAACGACAGTCAATAATTTCTCACTTCGATCCCAACGCCTGAATGAGTTTCATTTATCCGCCGTAAAGAATGATTCCTTTTTCATACTTCTTGTGCATTTAGCTACACCCATGACTGCCGGAGTAAAGGATAGCAATCGCTGAATTTGTAGACAGTAGCTTACTGTAGATGAGTCTTACGAAGTAGGTACTTCACTTCAGCACGCCAGGGATTCCTACTCTGGA
>NW_008754133.1:0-1754 GCF_000715545.1 Opisthorchis viverrini | reverse complement strand
TATTTTGTGAATTAGTGTCTTACGTTTATGGTACCGTATAGAAACCCAGCTCTGACATTGTTTTGCCTTCCTGGAGGTTCTGGCACTGCGCGTCACTCGAAGATACCGTTTGGCTGTTACACCTTGTATGACCCTACTGCATAGGAACTGACTAATTTTTTTCATTTGCACTATCAGACGAAATAGGATTAACGCTGCTGGTCCCAAAAGGCTACCTTCAACCCTTAAGAAGGGCCTCTTCGAAAGCGTTTCTGTTGGAGAGTACTGAGCTTCGAAAAGAATTACTAAAGCCACTGTTTAACTATCCGTAGACACCTGATTTATCCAGGAAAACTAGATCAGCTAAACAGTATTATAGAAAGAGCACACCTACAAAAGGATGAATTTGGGTTTTTCTGGAAAGGATAACTGAGGGCATCAGGTATTTGCAAATTTTTAGCTTTCCAAAATTAGGTTGTACATATAAACAGGGAAACGTACATGCTATTGGATATCACTTATTTACGAAGGTAAAACTTTCGGAAGTTCATGAAACATACCTGTTTAACGTTCATTGATTTTCAGTTATTCACAGACGTTAAAGACAAGGTCCCGCAATGATAGAATAACCACATCCGCCCGGGGAAATATGGATGGAATTGTTTCCATCACTCTCAAAAACACCATGCTCCACCCAGATGTTCAGTCTGGACTGCGCACCTTGTGCATTCTAGTGTTTGTCGCACACAAACATTGTAGTTCCAATCGCCACCACCTCCGTTTTGCTTTCACAACGCCACAAACAATTTTGTCTGTCTGACACACCGAAGCCAGGTTGCTTTCCGATCGTCGTTTGCTTGCAGTCTCGAGGAGTGAGTACGGCGCGCACTCAAGGGGCATTTATTCGATGAGAAGTAAATAAAACCAAATTTTTCCAGAGAATGTAAATAGACGCACATACACTCAACGGTATTAACTCGAGTGTGTGAGCACTATGTACACACTAACACACAATCGAGGCAACCACACAATTGATCGATATTGACCTAGACCTAGCCTCTGTGATGCAGAATACTCATGGCGTGTTGATAAAATGCAGGACACTACCAATGAGCTTTGCTCACACTTGAAAAACATCGTTTCTATACAATAATTGCCAGAAGAAGTATAGCTGTCACCTGAATTGGGATTACAGGGAAGGGGCCTACATTTATTTTCCCAAGGGACTTGATTCAAACGGAGCGAAAAATCGTGTGAACTCGATTGAACAAAACAGATGACTTATGTAGTCGTAAGACTTACGAAAACCCATGGGGTATTAAGTTAGGTCATTCTGCCAAGAATATATCAGAAAGTGAGCCGAATGAGAGCTTACTGAACCAGGGGCACACGTACTGAACTTCAGTTTCCTGTGAATTGGTGGAGAGGGCATTTTTGGTGGATTATTCCGGCTAGTTAGTTGGAAGTGCACCATCTGAAAGGAAAGAATGTGTTAGTAAGCATACAATTTTCCAGCTCTTTTGCCTACATGTTTCGGGAAAGGCTTGTTCTGTTGCTCAGCCTCGAAAAACTGCCCATTTTGTGTTACACAGTGTGTGAACTTGGTCTCCTGCCAAATGAATCCTTGGTAAGGCTGGAGTCCACTGAAATCGTCCAATGTGTAACCGGTTGGGTAGAAAGCATAGAACATTGAAACAGCGATCGTAGTTTAGTGAATACATGCACTTGTCTCCAAACTTTATCAGTTCCAAGCGTTTTTCTACGTCTAACTAAAC
>NW_008754132.1:0-1756 GCF_000715545.1 Opisthorchis viverrini | reverse complement strand
TTCACACTGGCTCAAAAGCCTGATCATAAGGTAGCGGTAATCCGCAGGAGACTACTCGAATTCCTCATCCTTTTAGGAACATGGTTGCACTGGTTCCAGCGTTCAACCTAGAGGACCAGAAGAATGCTAGACTATGCATCATCCAGCCTAGTAGGGAAGACCCTGTAGATGTAGACTGGGCATCCAGTGCAGCTGAATGGGCCTCTTGGGTAGGCCGACTGTTGCACCGCCATAATGTCTGGTCTGACTCTGCCGATAGTGGATAAACCTTCGTTTTACAGTATTAGAGTACCTTGGAAGCTACGGCCACTAGATCGACACCTAGGTGGCTTTTGCACGACATCCTTGCGCTCGAGGCGCTCCATTCTGCCGGTATTCTTTTCTCACTCCAGCTACTTTCGAGTAATGTCATTAGCACAGCCAGAAGAAAATCTCCACCTTTGAGGAGTGCGGGGTGCCGTCATCTGGACTGGGTGCTTTATTGCGCTGAAACAATGAGGTTGCCTGATGGACCTCCGTCGTCGATAGCAGCCTGGTGTCTAGGTTCCACTGAGGTTCATTTGTTCCTTTGGTTTGGGTTGTTCAGTGTTGAACCCATCATTCAGGACATTTCTGTGAACTAATTGAGTTCCCATTTTTTCGGTGATCATTTCACTAACATCCAACCTCCTCGGACCAGTTGATCGGATTGGTTGGAACAGTGTGCGATTCTTCAGTCTTACAAAAGCTCCCTCCATTTGTCGGGTTTTCGCTATCCACTCAATCTTTGGGCTCTTCATTATTCGGTGTTTGGAGGATCTGCGTTCGCCACCACAGTCGTTTGTTGCTAGTGTGGTTTTTCTGGCTTCAATCTGAGCTGATCGTGACGAGGCCCAGTGTTCATTGGGGTGTGCGGGCGACCTCGGGAAGATAGTTTCAGAGGCTATGAGCAGGGCTTCTTCCACGTTTCTCCAGTTGCCATCCAAATGGCCATTGTTTCGGCCGAGTTCTGAGAGCTTCTCAGCCAAATCACATCGAAATTGTTGAGCTAGAGACGCTTTGCAGGTTGTGAACTGAATGCCTTTGCCTCAACCGACATGTCCCATAGGGGGAACCAGTAGATACACGTGTCCGCCCAACGCCGTGATCAGAGTCAAGTGGTATCCTCCTAAACGATAGACAATCTTGTATCGAAGCTCCCAACCACTGGCTGGTTGCCACATGGTCCGAATGAGTTTACGGGTGGTTTACCTTTGGTGGCCTCTAAGGCACGCGGTGAGTGTTTGTGCCGCCTGGAAATAAGTAATATTCGTCGCCCAATTGAGGTCGTTCCCCATCATTTGTGCGATTAGCGTCAATCCTGAAGGGTCACCGAGGTAATCATCGTCTGGAGTTAGTCGGCCAACCTGAACATTCATATTACCTGCCAGAATCACGACTTCTTCATGTCTGTCAGACCGAATCAACTGTGACAAATCCCGATAGAAGCTATATTTCTCAACCTCACAGCTGCCATCTTTCGTAGTATATGCTGACACAACGAACAAACACCAGTTGCCGCGTCGACATACATTGATATTGATTGAATCAGGCAATCTAACCGCGCAAAGGTTTTATCTGGAATCTGGTCCGGTAAAGCGCACTGGGCCCTGAGGCTAAGCTCAGCTCCCATACTGTAGATGCCACGATCCACTGCATCAGGATCACCAGACGCCTGAAGAGAAATCTGGGTTCGCCCCGAGTGCCTCAGTCCTCGTGCTTCCTTCTGGTGACATGG
>NW_008754131.1:0-1756 GCF_000715545.1 Opisthorchis viverrini | reverse complement strand
TTTTTTTATATTCTTTCTTCTTCGTGCTCATCGGGTAGTAATCAGGCTCAGTTCCCCAGTTTCCATCAACCTTGTGTTCTACTTGGAGCAGACAGATGCTAACTGAACGACGGATGATTAGGCTTCAGTTTAATGCTTACAGTGTTTGGAGTGTACAACAACCATCCCCAGTAAACAAACAAGGAGTGTGTATGTGTGACCACTGAGGGGATGAATGAACTGAAATTGGTCTAGGTTGTTAACAGAGTCACGAATAATCAGTTCATTTAGCCAGAAACAGAAAATTACGGAGCCAGCTGAAACTAGGTGTTCCACAGGGGCGATCAATAAACAAAGGTTGTCTTCTAGTCGGAGTAACAATGTTTTGTAATTGTGAAAAAAGTCACATAACCTCTCGAAGGCACGGTATCATCCATTTTTTGGTTACACTCCATCTGTCGAAGACCCAGAAGGATGAAACTGACAGTCGAATATCGAAAAGCTGTGTAATGTGAAGACAACCGAGCTGCTAATTTTAGAAATTAATTCATCCGAAACTAATAGAATTGGCTACGTGCTACATCCCTCCGAGGAACTTCTGTGTTCAGGATGACTGTTTGCACTTCGTAATAGGATTTTCGCACACGTCTACTCGTAAATTCAATCTTTTTTCAACCGATGTTTCAATGTATGACCGTACGACAGCGAGCCACAATAAGTCTTTCGTCCCTCCGAAAAAGGACCATCTGCCTAATGCATATGACAGACAGAGGTTTCCCGTAGCCGGAATAGAGGTACAAATTTTACTTTCATTATTGAAATCGGTTGTGCCCAGCTCCCACAGCTTGTATTGTCCTCACGAAGTGTGATGATTCGGTTAAAATTTTCAGTCTCAAACCATACCACAAGATGAAACAAATGAGGTACAGTCAACCGATATGAAGGCAAAGCAACTGGTTTTCGGTGAATGACATAATCGCAGTAGTGTTTTGTTAACGCTTGTTTAAAGTTCGTCATTCAAAATTCAGCGTGCCTCGAGCCCCATGCGTCTATTCCACAATTCATAGCCCACCATACAAGTGCAGCGTAAGTATAAACCTGAAAGATCAGTTTCTAAACCAGACGACCACTGTGATAGCGTTAAGATTTGTGAAACTTGGGATGGCAATGATACAATAGAAACAATTCGGTTTTCGAAGATTTACACAGATCCTAATCACTACAGCATTGGTCGTCAACTTCAGCTTAACCCTAAAAACATTGTGGGCCCCATTCTCAGCCGGTTAAACCTTAGGTTTGCCAATTAGTTTTAGTAATAATAGTTTAGTAATTCCCAAATACTCAGGCCGTTGAGGAGACGTAAATATACGAAATCCCAAGCAGCCTTATTCTGGTAAAGTCATGTGATGAACATGACATCAGATTAGTTGAATAATGACTCTGGAAGCTAAGGAAGACGGAAACCACGGTATTGAGACGAAATTCACATGAGTATTAATGAACAAACGAACAGAAAGCATGATCTCTCCGTCGACCGTTCACCTGGCATATCATGAAGTAAATCGCATTCCATTGCTTTCAGTAACGGAATGCTTGCGTGGCACAAACACGAGAGGGTGACTGAGTGTGCGATTCGAGTTGGGCCGCACGTGTCAGGTCAACTCTGTGGCTGATGAATTTTCATCCTGATTCTGTCGTCGTTTGGTAGCCTTTGCACGAATGGAAAATGAACTAGTAGTGATCACAGAAGGAGAATCGGTCGGTATCTGGTGTGCGA
>NW_008754130.1:0-1757 GCF_000715545.1 Opisthorchis viverrini | reverse complement strand
TGTCTTCTGCGTACTCGATATCTGTGAGCTATCGCCCTGGAAGAATTTCGATCTCGTCTGCATTACAGCTTGAGAGTGAGTCTTACACTATCATATCAGTCACGAGGCTGAGAAGAAAAGATGATAGAGGACATCCTTGCCTGGCACCCCTGGATGTAGTGAACTCACGTGGTAGCCTATCACGCGTCCACGGGAGTTGGCGTGAAGCCATTTAAAGGGGGAAATAGTTTATGGGGACATTGTTGCTTCTCAGGTACCGCCACAGAGCCGCACGATCAACAGGGTCGAAGATAGCTTTCGAATCAAGAAAGACGAACACTGCCGGTCACTAGACTGGCGAACAGCGAATATGTCACCAAATATGTTGTGGATGTGTCAGTTTCTTACTGGATGCCACCCGGCCTAGTTTGCACGGATCTTTCTGTCTTTGTATTCAGTCAACCTTCGAAGGACAACAACAGAGGGCACTCTCGGTGCGACGGCTACCAGATCAAGGCTACGGTGCTTTTCACACTGTTCTTACACCTACTGTGAAGATGGGACTGAATGTCTATGTGCCCCATTCTATAGACGTCTTCTCTTCAATCCACACAGCACCAGGAAATTTTGCCAGTGATTCTTTGAAGGGGGCTGGATACATAAAGTCTGGTCCTGGTGTCTCTCTACGTTTCAGAAGGGATATTTCGTACTTCACTTCCCCTGGCGGTGGATTGAGATCTATATTTCACTCACTCGCACGCATCTCAAGAAGCTTTATTGCAGGCCAGCTGTTCTCAAAGGGTTAGGCTGGAATCTCCGTTTCGTGGTTTTGGCTAGTCGACTGGATTAACCTGTATATGGCATGGTTGTTTCCCGTAGGAGAGACCTTCTCTGTCTCCACCAAAGCTCTCGGTCATTACTTATACTCCTCACTACGTGGCATCTTGGGGATTTATGTGTGCCGTCGCCTGTTGGTATCGATTTTCTGGCATCACTCAGGAAGAACGACCTCCAGTAGACAGTCGGTGGTATCGGATAAGTTAAACAGATCACTTTGGAAGCCAGTAGCATACCTTGGCGGGCCTCATCCAGATGCTCGTTAGCACTACTATCTCGTTTCACTTCATAGAGAAGCGGAGCTAGCTCACACTAATACTGTGCAGTCATGGCAGTTTTCTGAACATAAGGGATTGACATCTTACCGATCTCTGAAGACCTGAAGGTAGGTGAACTGCAAGACACATGATTTGATTGGATCCATAACTGATTTGCACCTAGCGGCCGCCACGATGTGAGCTTTTATTTTAGAATTTGCGCTCTCCAGAAACGGGTGGTGGCCAGCGCGCGACTGAAGAATTCACCACCCGTTTTCTGTACAGAGAGTGCCTACTCGGAGTCAGCGCCCAGATATGATTCCAAAGAGCTCAGAAGACTGATGTTGGAGCTGACAAAAGCAGTGTTTCTTGTCTAGCGAACGAGATAAGTTAAATCTTGATAGTACCTCAGCTTCAGAACTTCAGTCCTTTGGTGCATGTACCGACACTACAAACAGGCAACTTTTATTTATGGTAGCATTGAGCTTCGTTGGGCTGGATAACCGGATAACGCAAAGACAACCAACACTGAAACCCAAACCAGAAAACAGCGTTCATCTCTGGGGATGAGTGTAACTTCATGCCACATATTCCTCGAGTCGCCGCCTCTGGATCACCAGAAACATGGAGGGTGAAATGTCAAATATACGAGTGTTTCTGAATCACAGCATATAAGCGTTAAAA
>NW_008754129.1:0-1757 GCF_000715545.1 Opisthorchis viverrini | reverse complement strand
CAAGGCGACTTTGTGGTTTTTCCAGGAACGCACATGCACCAAACCTGAAAACCCTTGATTTATTTGAGTAGACGTGCAAACACGTGCTTGGCCAAAGAGTGCAGAATCGTCCAAAATATCTTGGATGTTTCTCATGGTCATCAGAATTTGCGCTCATTGCTTTCGTGCTCAGAATAAATTTGAACTCTGCCACACGGATCCTAAAAATGTTAAACATTCTAAAGGCGCTTCCATCCTGTAGAACACAAATGGAATAGTCCCGCGATCAGTAGTTTCAACTTGTCACCTTGGTGGCAAAACATTGGAAAATCACACATTTACTTGCGTTACGTTACACCTGGCCCCATTCTTCCATGCAGCTTAGAGTAACCAGAATATTATATCTTTCTAGAAACTGTACAACCGCTTTCTGAAAAAGACTATATCAACCGGAAACTTTATTGAAAACAAGGCGACTTTGTGGTTTTTCCAGGAACACACATGCAGCAAACCTGAAAATAAAGTCAACAACCATGTGTCCTCAAGAAGAACATTCGCAATCGGATGGCGTACAGTGATATAAAACTGCTGGTGGCATTATATTTCAACCCACTTCAAAATACGAATAACTTCAAGTTTGAGCTTTATAATGACAGACACGGGTGTTCGGTATAACAATCTCATGACGGAATTCTTAAAAATGGTTAAGGTGGTAAATGTGGCCCGTCTGTAACCTACTCAAAATACCTGGTGAGAAACTAAACTATTTGTTGATCTGAACTCCGGTTTCGATTTTCTTTGTATAAGTACGTGGTTGTTCAACATTTTATTTGCAGATTTTATCGGCAAAGTGGAAATCTAATCTGAGATTCCCGAAGTGTTATAATTGCACGCTGCTCTGGAAACTGCAGGTGACCGCCAGATCTACTTGACAAGGGGTGTAACGATGTGGAATTTTTAAACGCTCAGGAAAATTAGCAGATCAACAGCAAACCTCGGCTAATTGAACAACGGCCACCTGATTAGAATTCAGCATGCTCCTAGGAGAAACTAATGTTTTAACTAACTAAGAGGTTGAAGTTAATTACAGAGGGAAGAATGGAGTATGACACACTTCAATGTAGTAAGTTTATACGCTCCGAGCTATTCCCCTACCGACATGTAAGAAAACATTGGTAATGAATTAATTTGACCGGCTGGCTGCACGCCTCACTTCACCTAGAAATATGAAAACACAGAAATACAAAAATCGATGTGACATTTCCCAATGTATTTTGCCAAATAAGACTCCAATATCTCCGCACTGAAGTCAGCCAAAATCTATCCTCAAATAAAATCAGCAGCTCATGTGTACTTGGGTATAGTATTTTGTATTTTCTCAACACTGAAATACAAAACTTAACTGTAGTGCAACAATCATATTTCTGCAGGTAGTCCGACGTCCCTAAACCCCGTGAGAACTGCCGATTTTCTGCTGTCTGGTACACTTGTTGTAGTTGAATTCGAGAAGGAGATAAAAGTCGCGCTATACCTTTTACGTTCAATATGGATCCTAACCACATCTTATGCATTACAGAGTAAACTTTAATTACAAAACGGTCAATATGTTTGTTTTTGAAGGCTTATTTTAATACAATCTAATACTTTTATGAAAATCAGCTTTACAAAACAATAGAAAAATTAGTAACGGCATGTTTTGTCAAGATGTACGTCGCTCGGTAATAATGGTTACACTGCACCGTAACAGCACGTCAAAAACTACAGCTTGGAAGAAATTA
>NW_008754128.1:0-1758 GCF_000715545.1 Opisthorchis viverrini | reverse complement strand
TTTTTGTTTTTCGAATTATTTTACGATTCAGCCAAATGTGCCGTTTGGAACCGCGGTCTGTTTGATGCGTTTGTTTACAAGCACTTACAGGTTCATATGTTTGTGTCAAGTCGTGACTGTACACAAATTTTATCAATAGATAATCATCGTTAGTCCGACAAACCTGGATGGGTTTCAAGGTTGTGACATCCTACGTGCATTCACCCCAAAGTCGGCACTCCAGTTATTGAAGCTCGGCCGGTTCGCCTCCCCCATATTTCTCGGAACATCGTATTTATCGTGTACGTCTACACAAATTAGCCGGTGTGTTGTCTTGTCCGAGGGACCATAGGATTGACCACACCATCTGCCACATGATCGCGACGTCTGCAGTTAACGTTAGTCAACACTGCACATGTGAGCATCATTGTGTAAAAGTGCAACAACTGGACTGGAACTGATCGGAGAACTGAGATAGATTTTGAAGATTGGGTGAAGTCACCGCAAACTGAACGGGGGATAATTAGCCAGATGGCATATTTTCTGCAGTTATTTGACCCCGTCACTCATTTTCCTTATTACAGTTTAACTTTTCCCACTAGCTAGAGTATTTGTCTCCATATTTGAATATTTTCAGTCTTTTTCGTCTGAAATACACAAGCGATGAGGTATAATATAACTTTTAAACTATTTGAAACCTTAAACTATTCAACATGATTGGATGGCCACCACACCTGTCACGTCACTCTGAACGCCGTTCCACTGATCCTTACTTGAAATAAAGGCCTCACCACAATCGAATTTTGTGTGAAATTTTTATCAGAAATTTCTTAGATCACTGAAAATGGGAAAGCTAACCGGACTGAACTGAAATGAGAATGGCGACTTACTTATGTTTTTTCTGATGCCCTCTGTGAAAAAATTTTCCCGTTTACAAGAAATCCATATATTAGAGAAGATGGGAAAAAATCTTATTTAGCCTAACTCTGAATAAAACCCCAAATCCAACTCACATGTAAAAAACTGCTGTAAATTTGCTTTTCGAAAATGTTTGCATGTCTGCTGAATTATCTCAGAGTCATATTTTACCCTAGTAAAGGAAGACGGTGCGACAAATTACTCAGGTTCGCGAACCCCTCCACTGAGAAATAAAGTTCTGAAAGATTACCCTTGTTCCTTGTTGAGTGTGGTGACCCGAAAAATACGGTCAGATGCATCAAAGGCGTTTTTACGGCTACGAGACGATTTGAAAAGCGGGACGGCAAAGATTTCTGAGAAAAAGCGGGCAATCCCTAAAGGATCAAATTTCGGCCACAAGCAACTAGCACCCCACGTCATCTCCAACCATTCAAGGCGAATCATAAGCTTCTTGATTGTTTTTCCAGTCTTCACGTCATTTTTGGCAAGAATCATGTTGATCTGCAGACGAAAACGTCCTCAGCTTGCAAGACCAAGGCAAAACACGATGTCCAAGTGTGACTCACATGAAATGTTTCTACTCTGCGTATAGTTTCCATAAAGAGTTGAATCATTCTATTGTGGGAGTGCCAGTGGTCTTCAGTGTCTTCTTCGCCTGGACAGATATAGGCACGCCTAGAATTATCAATTGCAATTTCAGGAGTCGGTTGATAGCAGACAAACGTAGCTTGCGGCTGCGCAGATAAGATAAATATTCCTAGTATGCTGTGGGCCAATGGATCACCGTGTAATGCCCACTGCGTGAGAGGCATTAGACGAGAATGTAATAAAAGAATCCAAACTGCTCCGCAGTCAACTATA
>NW_008754127.1:0-1760 GCF_000715545.1 Opisthorchis viverrini | reverse complement strand
GAGGCCTCTCCATAACTAAAACTACCGTTTTTGTCCTTATTAGGGATTGTCGATTAGGCGTAGTCACTCAGTTTCCGTGTGTCACACGTTCTACCTGAAGAACATCAAAAACTAGGACTTTATCTGATTGTTCCGGTAACACCAAAATAATTTTTAAACGGGAATAACAGACGTAGCATAAGGGAAATAGGTGCAAGTGAGTACACAATTTTCTGCGGTTCCAATCCACATTGAATGGCACGCTCGAACGCATGCTAAAGCACAAACATTCACCCACCTTGAAAGAAATTTCGTCTGTTTCCAACTCAGCCAAACCACCACAGCTCAGTTGAGAGCTAGTGCCGTGACCAGTGTATGGACTTCCTACTCCAAAAACACGAGACTTTACGTGTGCCTCAGTGTGATTACTTACGCTGTCTGATTTCTTTAATGGAAACCAGATGAACGCCATGGCGTCAGATGACTTTGGAATTATCGTAATGGTGTGCGAATAATATGGGGAATCATTCACTGGTTGCTTGCACTGATAACCCAAAAACATTAAATGGCTGCCGGCATCCATTAGCGAGATCGTTCATTTTCGTCCACATTGGACAAATTTTAGCTTGTTTGTGTGACACTGAAATCTTTTCGCAGGTGGTGCCAACACAACTGGTCCTCCAAAGTTTGCTAAGCCAACCCCTAAAGCTCTCAAATCTAACTGGTTTTTAAGGAAGTAACCAGTGATAAAACTCGAGGTAAGTGGCTGAAATGTGGTTGATGGTGGGGGAGTTCGTGTGTGAGTTTTTCTCGGAGGACCAAATTTCCTAGGCGGCCCCGGTTATGTAGACGGCTGATGCTCGAATATTCCTGATAGACTGCCACTTGATCGTACTAAAGAAAGTTCACCAGGGCGGTCCTGGTAATATTAAGCGAACCCTGATTTAAAGAAGTGCAAGCTGCATGTGTGCAAAGCATCAAAATCTACCCTTTAAGCCCCAAGATAACGCTTTCATCATTCCTCAATTCTAAGTTAGATTCTCTTCTGCAGGAACATGTAGCAAGAACGCCTGATTAAAACTCAGATAAATCAAACAAGGCATACTATGGGATGCGACCAGCATGGTTTATGATCATGGTAACCTAACCTTTTTAAGGGAAGTAAAACCTTTGAGTTTCGATGTGTGTGCCTTGGCAGCGACCATCAAATGATCTAGATTTATCCGTTCATGTCAACTGAATGACACTTGACTGTGCTCAGTAATGAGTTGTGGCGTTCACAAAACTTTCATTCTAGTATGAATTGGTGAATGAAACAAGTGCTTACAAAAATCTCTCATGTTGGTGACTTTTGTCATTTTATTCGTTTTGTTGTACTTGGGCACTTGTTACCGGATCCAAATCATTTGATAAAGCCCGAAAAATCTAGCAACGGCTCTGTTCTACTTGATCTTTATACTCGCTTGGGTACATTTAGTGCTAAGTTCACAGTAAATGTTTATGAGCTGAAGTGTTTCAACAAAAGGAGAAGTATATGACGTGAATTCATTCTACACTGAACCAATGAAGAGCTAAAACATTAACCCCCAAAAGACGGTTTAAATCCGAAAAAGCATGGGCACAAGAACACTTGGCTATTAAAGTTGAATCAAAAGAACTCGGCCAGTATAGCGCGGTAGAGTAGCCTTGTTCCATTTCTTGACTTCAGTGATAAATTGCTTCTTTGTCAGTGGGATCTTAAGGATCACACTTTGTCACAACCTGGCAGGGAGGCAAATTCA
>NW_008754126.1:1346-1763 GCF_000715545.1 Opisthorchis viverrini | reverse complement strand
CTATTTTCTTTTACACAATCGGAAGTTCTACCCAACCTAGTTGCAACCCAGTTGATACGTGTTTCTCCGCAAAAAGTTTCCGGCAAACAGGGAAGTTTCGTACATCACCAGCTCCAGGGAATAACCAGCAAAGCGCGAAGAACGACTCTGCTGGAGGGTCCAGGAGAATTCCTGAGTGCAGGCGAATCTGCTGGAGTAGTCGATTTGCCGGACACGTGACAAGTGTGATAGTCGCTTTCCTGATCGATACCAACCACCGAATCAATCCAATGAAGTCAGTCACCATCAAAGTATTTCAAGTTCGTGCACTGAAGACCGTTCCTGTCCTCCGAATTGATTGATGGAGGTTACGTCCTGTAATCGATGCATGAATGATGGGCGTGACCCATCAATCGAGGTACCCAGCAAACGAACTCA
>NW_008754126.1:0-1192 GCF_000715545.1 Opisthorchis viverrini | reverse complement strand
AACGAACGTACATCAGACAGTGAATTCGGACGGTCAGTAACATTGGGGCTAGGGATATATCCGGGTCACAGAGTTGGTCTCATTTTTCTTTGATTTGGCCAGGTTATACTAGTGTAATGGTGATACTACTGATTAGGGAGGCACACGAGTAGTGTGTTGTTCGTAGAATTTCGCTTTGCGTCGATTGAAAAAGGGAATTCTGTTGCGGAATTCGTGGGGCTACTTTGTAACATTTGCTTGGATTTGACCGACGAATGAGTGGTGGCAATGAATGTCCAGGAAGACTCGTTCGGGGGAAGATCTGTGTCCAGTTTTTGTGACTAAGATGCAGATTAGAGTTTTGCTTGTTTGTCCAATGGTCTGTTAAATGTCAGTTGGCATTTCCGAATAAATAACTCCGCAGCGAAGACCTTCCTTTCACTAGAATGTAGGGTTGATGGTGAATGCTAGTGCTCCAGAAAGTTCCTACAAAGGCGTTGGCGCACTGCAATGATTAGTGCCAGCCTGAGATGTTCCATTATTACTGCGCAGCCTACCAACTAAATCATACGCACGACCATCCAGAATAGGGTATCTGCCGAGTTTTGTCTGCACAGCGCTGCCGATTCTGGCAACCTCAAGCTAGCTGTTCATTATCTTTGACAGATCCGCATACAATGCGTTTGGTCCGAGATTAAGTCCGCATGGAACGACTGGAAAAGTTGTCTATTTTCCGTAGATTGGGTTTCTTGTACGTGTATACACGGATCCCAATATGTGTTTAGTTTAGTTACACAGAGAGGCATTCTGTTTGTATGGTCCAGAATCGATTTGCGTTTGTTACTGTCACCGTTTATGCAACTAAAAAAGCTTTGGTGTGCTTAAACAAAGGGCCGAGAGACTATGGCGCAGAAACCAACCAGATTGTAATAAAATATCGCTGAACTCCTGAAATTCGATAAAAGAAGCAAAAAGCTAGCTCAGAATTTTTTGTTCTCTGTTCGGAGGAAAACAACTGTGTCTCACATTGGAAACTTAAACTCTCTTTCAAAAATACGGTTCTTCAGGTTACTAAGTTTTGTTTTCGCATTTCAGTGAGGACATTCGAACGCAGGGCCCTGCAGAGTAAGCCAAGCGGGATGCATCAAAGCTTATCAGTACCGACGACTGTTGGGTAGCAGTCTTTCAAAATGCAACAGAACTAATGATATTT
>NW_008754125.1:0-1763 GCF_000715545.1 Opisthorchis viverrini | reverse complement strand
GCGCTTTGCTTTGTTCATTATTACACTTAATAAGTGCATGGGCTCGAGTAAGCTCCGGTTTTCAAACCACAGGATAGGTTTTTCACAACGAACTTCTTATCTTATTTTAGTGACGTCACATGTTTAATTTGCAGAGAGCTGTTTGTCGGGTGCAACAGGTACCACGAATTATCTAAAGTGATTCGTGAGCTCGCTAGTCAGTCTTAGTGTTTTATGTCAGTTTAACCGCCGTGTGCAGTACTGGACTCCAAGCTTTCCAGTTTGTCACAAGTCAAGCGCACTGTATCCGACCATACCATCCATTCTCCTCATTCCACACTGCAAGGGGGCACGCAGCACTTATAAACACTATAGTCTCCTCTGCAACCTGCTCAATGGATTCGTCACCCCTACTTGGAGGCAAATTGTGAAGGGTAGTGTTGATCTAACAGGAATCTGAGTACACAGAAAAATGACTTTTCTTCACCAAGATAACGCCGACATTCCGAACTTGAGTTATTCACTCTGAAAGAACACTCCTCTTTGAGTTTCGTAGTGATCGGAACATGAATATGGGATCTCGTAACGATCGGCAGCTCTGACCCCCCTTCGCCGGGCCCCTGAGGAGGTCTTCAGCGCTGCCAACTTACCCCGGTCGGTCTCCAGCCGGGCAGCCACCGCAACCACCTCAAAGTCCTCCAGGAAGGTCCGCTTTGAATTGGGAACAGCACAATCATTGATCTTTGCCAATTTTTCGGGCACTGGGCTAACTTCTCCGTGACCCAGTTTATGCCAGATCTTCGAAAACCTTTGGTCTTCAGTCCGCTTATATGACCATCGTCTGGATGGAGCGATGAGATGAACACTTTGGGGGACAGTTAAGCTGAGCCCAAAAAACTCACTCACCGGGAGAATTAAGTGAACACAATTAGAACGGCGGCTCTAGCTCAACATCTTGATTATCACGAGTGCGCAATTCCATTGTATCCCAGTAAAAAAAGCACAAAAGTCAGATGGATTGAACCGTGCACATTACAAAGAGCTTGGAGAGTGTAATGATGATTCAAGTTCGCATAACATAATGTAAACATAGCACAAGTTTTTATTCATTTCTTCGTGATAGAATAACCATAAAGTCTTGTTGAATTCGATCTCGAGACAGCAAGTGTTGTAGTCAGAACTAAGTGACAATCAAGCATAAACCAACGGGGCATGGGGTCATGGAATCAAACGATTGCCTGAAAAACGCTGTAAAATTTTCGGAACGAACGTGAGTGTCTCATATCTAGCTGGAAATGCATTAATCAGGATTCTTCGTANTTTTGCAGTTTTTCGTCAAAATTTGCCACAATGCCATGTAAAAACTTGATATGAAGATGACCTAGAAAAGAAAAACGTCAAAATTTACAGCAAAATAGAGGTAGATATATTACTGGAGAAAAGTCAGCGAAAAATCACCACGCAGGAGATCTTCCACTGAGAAAATATCAAACACAAACCACCAGGAGCAAAGGAGCAATTTGTGACAATTTGTCATTTGTAAATTCCGAAGAAACGATCCCCGCTGTTCGGCCAAGAGCCACAATGAAACGGAAATGATAGACTGACCAATCAATCCGAAGATAGAAAGCTAGTAAAATTAGGTGCCTGAGAGACCAAAAACGACATGAAGACCGGCTAGAATACAACGCACAAGGGATGCGGACTAGACCAATTGGAATATTGGAGTTACCAGTGCTTCTTAAAGTTTCAGTGCACCTGAGCAAACATGATGATTCGACCGA
>NW_008754124.1:0-1765 GCF_000715545.1 Opisthorchis viverrini | reverse complement strand
CGAACCATGGACTTTTCGGCCAGTAAATTTGCGCTCTAGCCACTGAGCCGTCTCGCCCCAACCATTCATCTGTTGGTCCACAGACCGGCTATCCATCCCTACTTAAATAGCGCGACGATGGGCAATTTTCGAAAGAAACATCTCAACGAGTAAGCCGAAAATTGTGCTTCCTTGGGACAGGCTCACTGCCAAATTATACTTCAACGGATCGGCTGGAAAAGCCCCTTCCTAGAGGCAGCCTCTTCTGGAGATGGTTCCCCCAGAAGCATCAATATTCACATGCGACTGAAATAACTGGAGATGACAGCCCGAACCTAGGCTGTTGGACAATTAAATAATATCAAGAAATGCGTGTTTCAGCCAACCAACATTCTTCAGACATGTTGCGTTTCTGTCAATCCATATGTATATATGTATACGTAGAGGATACTGCATTTTCCATTTATTTATTTACTTCAGTGCTACGGACAAATCTTTAAGGCCGCCCGCGCGCTTAAGACTGGGTCTCTTAACTCCTCTTGATCCACAAATTCAATCTTCATCTCTCTTCCACCTAAGGGTTCAGAAGTTTGTCCTCATATTGCAAAGCTCATCCAAAATTATTGTATCTAAGGAACGCTAGAGCGTCTTGACAAGGGTCACGAGAGAAGAGTGGATGAGGGGGGAATAAAAAGATTCTTTTCATATAACTAGTCTCAATATTTCTCTCATTCGAGACTTATTTCAATCACAGGGTCCCAATCCGAGTTAACGGCAGACGACGTTTATGGATCATTCGTACTGAAAAATCTGTGAGGGACAGCCTCTCACAAAGTTCGACTGGTCAAACAGCAGTTCGAAATGGGATCTGCTGGGAATTACCATGTACCACAAGATATCAGCGTCCTGAATAGCATTAATGACTGATCAGTGTAGCAGTGAAAGACCATTAATACTTTTCTTGTTAAGATGGCTTTGCCGAGGAGTGATGCACTCCAGCAGACCTCCATGTCCACAATTTAGATGTGTTCACTTCGCGATCGAGACTTTCCAAAGATTGAACCAATTGCCACTGACGACGAGTTGCACAATCGTGTACGTCGTGAGCGGAAGCCAACCAGCATTGTTCATGGCTCAGCGTCTAAACAGCACGATTATTCTTTTTCAGGTTTGTCTGTCAGCCCGTTTAGACATTCAGATCATTCAGGAGGAGGGAACGATTGGTTGATCGAATAGATTTAATGACGAAAAGGGTGCCAGAAGTGACTGGGGAATTCATTTATCCGAGTAGTTGCATCATTTCGGATGGCAGTTTTCCTGATGAAGTGGGTGTTATGTTCCTCAGGTTATGTACTGTATTTATTCAATTCAAACATCCATGGCGACGGTGTGTTGGTCTGTTGATGAACAGCAGCACTGTGTCACTGCTGCTTTATGGATCTCAAGCCTGGCCATTGCGACTTCTTAACTTTGGCCATTAAAGCGTGTACCTCAGGAACGCCCAGTTAACATTGTTGAAGTGCGATTTATGCTCTGCGACAAAAAAATCTGGCTTAAGTGAATGTGATATGATGCTGCCGAACAACCTGCGCTTGCTATGTTGATTTTTCATATTCCAGGTAACGGATCTTATCGTCAAGCCGTGTTTTCTCAAACCTACTTCGAGTAGAAGTCAGGCTAGATAAAGCATGGCCTGGCAGTGAATTCTATGAGACCTAGCAACTGGTCCGAGCCGTCTGCGAGTAATCATTATCAGAGACAGCAACAACAGTGTTGACACTGACGC
>NW_008754123.1:0-1766 GCF_000715545.1 Opisthorchis viverrini | reverse complement strand
AACAACCACAGCGCTAAGTGATTACGGGGGCAAAACGTCACAAATTGTATCAGGACTGACTGAATATGAGAGATATTCAGTCGTAAAACTGCAATGGATAGCTTGGTCGATTCTTTGTCTTTTGTCCCTGTCGCTTTGAGTTTGGCGGAAGTATCTCTGAACTGATACCGGAGTCCACATCTGTCACCAAATGTAGCGTGGATAATCGGGAAGTAAACTATCTTCGACGTTCATGAGGATGTGGTAACGGTGTGCTGTCATGTCCACATGCCAGTTCTGACATGAGCTGGTATGGAAGCTGATATTATTGGAGCCAAACGCCACACAAAGCACACATTCACACAGGTTGTGTGAAGCAGGAAGGGAGACCGGAGAAGTAATAACGTGCATGTGTCCAAACCGAAACGGCAGGCACAAGTCAAGTCAGGTGCATGCGGATCACTGTTTTTCTTCCAGGGCCCGTGGTGACTTATCGCGGGTACCAGGAGCAGCGAGATATACATACTCATTGGGTCGTTATGTAAACTCGTTAATAAGTGTGGCCTTATATCAACTGTGTCGCATAGTCCACAATAGAAATAGGCGCCATAGGTGCCACAGTGGAAATACAGGTAAGTGGCATGGAGACCAAGCATTCACGCAACTCGAACTCCCTTTCGAGGCGCTCAGTATTCACACAATGGAATCGAATTTTCGAGAGTAATGACGTGTCCCTGGTGGATTAAAGCAATCGGCCAATTCAATTTGGCGTACCAGTCTAAACTGAGAAACTCCATTTGGACATCCCGGGGTCTCAGCGATGCTGGGGAATCATCCCAGGCATTTCAACCAGAGACATGGTTGCTTCAGTGAACAATGAAATTTGGTGAGCTGGATAAATATGAAGATATATTAGGACGGTTTTGAGTTCGAGCACATACGTAACAAAATGCAATATGTTGGCATGGGAAATTTTACTCCACTTGTAAGGGTTTTGCAGCTGAGAGCATTGCGCGGATAATAGGCACTATCTTGGGCAACACAAGTGCAATTATTGCTTGCCTATTGGTTCCATTTTTATGGTGTGAAAGGTCAGATAGCATACCGTGCACCAGATGTTGAAAATGAAGAAAATCCAGGAGCTAGGTTGTTTTCAACCAAACACCGCGCCAGATGAAATCCATCGTACAGCTGAACGGTCAACATCGGAAGNTCGGAAGAGGGTGCCCATTATCCGCGCAGTGCTCTCGGCTGCGAAGCCCTTACGAGTGGAGTAAAATTTCCTGCGCCAAAATATTGAATTTTATTACGTGTGCGCTCGAACCAAGCAAGCAGACTCACTGGTTGCACTGTTGTAGGAGTGTCAGGTACAGGGGAATAGGTTGGGTGGGACAAGTTTCTAATACATAGGGCGACCCGAATTCCGTATATGGATTTGAACTCGTGCAACAGGCAAGTCGAAATTGCAGCAGGAAAGCCAGGCTAGCCAAATGTGAGCGAAAATTTATTGGGTACGGAAGAGCTCCTCCCAGAGACGTGGCCGGATGGGGACTGCTCGAAGTTGTGGATACAGGCTCGAATGGGCGAGGAGTTGTGGTCGATATCCTGGAGAAAACAGTTGCGGGAGTGCCATCTCACTGTGTATGACAGTGCCATGCCATCATCGCACTGACATGTTTCGGTTTATGGACTACCCCGTAACGGTCGTCAAGGGTCGGAGAGGGGATAGGCAGTTCCGCGGTGACACGCCGGTTCTGTGTGAGACGTAGATTGACACAGGGAGTCAT
>NW_008754122.1:0-1767 GCF_000715545.1 Opisthorchis viverrini | reverse complement strand
TGATTTTAGACTAATCTTGTTAACTCTAAGTAAGGCTTGCATCGTTAGCCGTCCTTCAATATTACGAAGAGTGGATGAAAACTAGGTTTACTTGTTCGGATGGATGGATATCGGATCCGAATAGGAATGGATGTACATGGTAGAGTATTTGCAACTTGAGTTAACATATCATGAGTACGTATCTTTTCTACCTCGTGTTGGTTCAAGTTACAGTATCAATCAGACTGATTTAGTACTCTGCTAGACGTAGTGTTTGCTCCATGTATTCTCTCACGACATAACGGGCACGTGCTCTTTTGCAAAACTGTAGACAATGTTCTCACGGTCCATAGAATTTGCGCGAACCACCCGAAAGCCGTTTTTGGATCAAAACCACAGTGTGTGTAGGAAATTAGTGTGACGAGTTCGGTCTCATCAAACCAGCTGAAACAAGCATACGTGTAGAACAGATGCTTGACAATTTCCAAGGCAAAAGAACGGTAAGTCAGGCCATGCCATCGCAGGACAAATAAACTGAGAAACAAAGTCAATTGTACAGGACATACTGAGTTGTCGTTGAGATAGTTTAAAATGTACAATCATTATCTCTTCGCTACGGAAGTCTGGGAATCTGCTACTCGCCAAGTATCACGTGATGCACGTGAGGCCGTGGGTCGATAAACAAACACTCCAAATTAATGAGGAAATTTTTTTTATCAGTTCAACAGGGTTCAAGAGTTGCATTTCAATGTTTTGCAACAGCCGCTGTCAGGCTGCATTTAGTCTAACTATTTAAATGAGTTGGACCCTCTGTTACAGGACGCGATTCCAAAGTAGCCCAAAGTGGTCCTATCTTGAGGTTATCAAGTTACCTGAGGTCAACCTTGGACCGAAACAAGGGGGTTGCTTCATTTTACAAAGAAAAAGGTTTGCCTTTTGACACATGAAATCCGTAATGTTGATGTGCGAACGGTTGAACGGATGGGAAATTCCTCGTAACCAACATCTGTGGACGAGAGTGTCTGAGCCACGATACTTGGGTATCAGCTTTCATTGTGCCAGGACGCACCCAGACATGGAAAAAGTACATGTGCAGAGAGTGACGTATCCCCAAGGTCACCATCGGTACGACACGTTCGGAAAGCAGGTACGTTGGTGGAGCCCACCAAACACGGCTTAGCAACATAAGACTAGTGGAGTGGGGCTGAAAGTGTTCGCGACCGGAACACCGTCATTGGCTGTACAGAACGAACAAGTGAACGACCGTATTTGGCCATTTAGTCATCCTACATATTTATGCAGAAGCTCTGTATGTTTTGTCCTGACAGTACGCTCGTGTCCCGAGTTCTCTGTCTTCTCCTTATCGCATAGTCCGGCGGGCTCAGTGCAGGCGTATCCCATAGACGGCCACCCACGATACAACACATTGTAAGGAGATTTCGTCCTGGCAATGAGGCCAGTCTACTAGGAATAAAAGCCAAGAACGCTGCTGTACAACTTTTTAATCCTTATTGGGAAACATCAGTAGTGTGCACTTCACAAAACCCGAGGGTGTTTCGAACTCGCGACCTCCCGGCTGGTAATCTGAGCACCTAACCGTCCGACCGTAAGCGCGAACTCGCGACCTCCCGGCTGGTAATCTGGGCATCTAAACGTCCGGCCATAAGCTGCTGATCAGCAGTGCGACTGGCTCTCCGGAGTTTTGTGAGAACTGCACTGCTGCTGATGCAGTGCAGAATAAGGAGAGAACAGTGGAGTGGTACAGTGCTTATCGGCTTTTCAGCATAG
>NW_008754121.1:0-1767 GCF_000715545.1 Opisthorchis viverrini | reverse complement strand
TAGACAGGAAGACGATTAGGGTTCTCAACAAAAGCCTGAGCACAAGGCAGTAGAGCTTGGGGGAAATTCAAATGCATTACCATTTTTATAAAAGCAATTCACCATGAATGTTCTAACCCACAATCTAGATGGACAGGAGGCTGTTGGTCAGACCTCCGACCACTCATGAACCTGGCATGAGGGACGGTGTCAGTTGGACATCGTTATAGCTCAATGTGTCCCAGAGGCACACAAACCGTCGCACCATGGTAAGTCCCTGTCTCCGTGACGGATAAATTGATAAAGGCACCGTGGTGCAACAATGAGTGAAAAGTTTCTTTTATTACCCAAGGCTCCTTATGCCGGAAGACAACTTTGAATTCAGTTTGTCATTTGTTGGAGTACATTTGGTCCCTCACCGCCTCAGACGTTATTCTTAAAACAGTTCATCCGGAACACGGCTGTATCGTTAAATATTTCAGTCTCTGAAGTTTTTATATCTCTTTGCACTACCGTCATAGGTCGGTCGTGTCTAATTTTTAATTTGTACATTACATGATTCCTAATTCCCTTTGGAAGTCCATGGAGCAACTGGTAGACGAGGGATTGGTGAAATCGATCGGTTTGTCGAACTTCAACCGCCGTCAGATTGATGTGATCATGAAAGGAGCACGAATAAAGCCGGTGAATCTTCAAGTCGAAATTCATTGCAACTTCACAAACACGAAATTGGTTGAGTATGCACAGGCTCTTGGTTTGACTGTTACAGCGTATGCTCCGTTGGGATCGCCTGGTGCATCTCCGTGAGTATATTTTCATCGGTTCCGGTCGGTGAATTTTCTTTTAATTTATTGGTGTTACGCTGTATCTCGTTGAAGTTTCTTTAAAATCCCACAACTGCACGCCTGTGGTAGGCGGCTTGCGAAATGGTTTTTTTGAGGCCGGATGCTCTGCTGTAAAGAAGCCTCTTTAGCTATTTCAACTTACCCACGCTGTTGCAGGCCAAAATGATTACGCATTCGAAAATCCATGTAGTTCCTTACTCTATTGCCAGGTGACGATCACTGCGTCTCATCTTTAAGGCTCGTCGTTATGCGGTTGTTTAAACATCAGCATGGCATATTTATATTAGATACAGTGATTGAAGTTTACGTAACGGGTTTCCTAATTATTCTAATGGCTGGCAACACAGTTGCCAGGCCCACTAAGATCGTTCGTCAGGCGTTTCTTTCGTACTCTCCGCCGTCAGAGGATCTATACAAGTGTAGGTTTATGGTGCCAACGGCCCGTGATTTTTTGGGACCAATATTGCCTCATTCAGTTACAGAATCGGTTAGAATCCTGAGGAACCCATAGGTGGATGCAGGTAGGACAAGTTAAAGGACTTCTGAGTGTCTTTTGTGATCTGTCGCATCAAGCCGCTCCAGCAATGACGAGACAAACGCGGATATGCGAACTGGTCTTTCCCTCTTGGATTTCTTGCAACCTGACCTGAAGCTCTTAACTTGTTGGAGTGGTCGCGCTTCAGTAATGCAATAACCCTGTGGGCTACATGGCTGAAATTCATGTCCCTAAGGTGAGAAAGGTCAACGGTGTACAGCCAGACGAAGAACGGCTAGTCCCCGTACTACGAGAAATCCTATTATGAGGCAGTCTGAATGTTAATTCGTACTATCCTCTTAGACAGGATTGTGAAGGCATGAAGGTTTTTCCTTCGGGTGACTAGTATGTCCATCTTTATATAGGCAACGACACTGCGTTCCACCGAGGAAGGACGGGTTAGAAAAG
>NW_008754120.1:0-1768 GCF_000715545.1 Opisthorchis viverrini | reverse complement strand
ATTGCATTCTCGACTAGATCAGCCGAATCGAAGTGTCCCACTACAATATCTTGGCAAAAAAACTTACGACCGGAAACTATTGACCAATTACCGCTCGACTGTTGCAGGCCTAAAAGCCTAAATCGCAGTTTGTTCTGGCCCGTTCTCAACATAAAAGACAAAAGAGTTCACCGAGCCTCCCCCGAATGACATGTAGACGCACTTTTCTCATTCAAAGAAGGCGCCAGTCCAAAGACTACTACTTTGCAGCGTCACACCCATGGGACGGTGCTGGCCTTGGAACTCAGGGATTTTATGTCGTGTGCAAAATTGAACAAGTACCTAAAAGAACGTTTGGGAGATTTTTGACCTGGTTCGGTAACAGCGCTTGAAGAGATCAGGGCTGAAGAGGAGTAGTTAAAGTCTGCTTTCACTCCAGGTGTTCTGTCCGATAGGCCAGTGTTACACCAGCGCCGCGTTCCTAGTTTAAACCCGTAAAATTCGAGTTTGAGGAGCAGAATGACGTATGAAACTCGATCGAGTGTCTTCGAGAAGTTACAAAATATGGAGTATAATATGAGCCCCTCGTCCTTAGTTCGAGTAAAGCCGACCATAAATGCCAGCTCACTCGCCACGCGAAAACGGTTCGAGAGGAATCAGTGCAGCACTGTGTGTATCATTTTGTTGGTGTTGGGATGATTAAAAAGGGTAGTTTAAGAATGCATTCCATCTGATGCTGCTGTAAAGCGACTTTCCAATGATGGGATGAGTGCCATCTTGCCGACGGGTTTGTGATTCCAACAAACGCTGTTTTGGCTCTCAGTATTCACTGCGAGCTCGCACAAAAATGTGCCTCATTATGTATGGCGCTGACATATTTCGAATGTTCATTTAATTTGGTCATGAACGCCTGTGACTAAGCCTGTTTGTCTGTCAAACAGTAGTGAGTGAAATAGTTTGCATGGACATGAAGTCCGCCCAGAGACCCAGGGACATACCTATTTCTGTTTGTGTTTTGTGCATAAATTCCTGATCTACCGAACCAAGGCTCCTTGGTTCATTCTTCTGTTCACCAGGCCTCCATTCTTTTAGGACAGGGGATGGTTTTATGCCTGACTCCCAAGCTCAGGTACGGTTAGGATGCCAGTTTACCAGGCTACGGTCAATCTTCATCAAATAAGAGCTCTAACATCATCGCGTGCTGCAAAGCTTAGGTAATCCATACAAATATGAAATATAATTCATTTTTTACTTACGAATTTTTGCAGGCTAATTACCAAACTCGGTTATGTCGCAGCAGAATTCACATTATTTTCAACATCCCTGACTGAGCAATGCCAGAACGATTGTCCAGCCAACGACCAAAAGTTAAATCTGTCTCGTAGAAAGAGAAAAATAGAGGGGAAACGGGCTACAGAAACCCAGAAGAAAGGAGCCGTTGAACAATATCATTAATGGAAAGACCACTGGGCACGAAAGGGAACCAAGAGCACTCTAGAACTGACCCTCGATGACGTCCCCATCATCCGTTCCATAAACTTGAAAATGACCCTTTCATTGAAATGAAGAATGTTAACGCTCGAGGATATGCTTGTAATCTGTGTGTGACCTTTTCGAGTTCATAACACTGTCAAAGAGTTCTTTTCGAGATTCAACGTCCCCGCTAGAAAAGCACCGGTGCCTAAAAACAATCGCACTCTACATAATTTCGTCTAAGTGAGACCCACTTTAGCCTTATGACCGAACTACTCACGCACAGGTTCGCTGGAAGAAAATAAAAAAATAAAAA
>NW_008754119.1:0-1768 GCF_000715545.1 Opisthorchis viverrini | reverse complement strand
AAAAACCCTTCAGAATAGATCGCTGACGATCATGACGGTCAAAGATAGTCACGTCACTGGTGTTATACCTGTTGTTTGATCCATGGAAAATGTACTTGTTGTAAAAGACTCAAGATCCATTGATAATTTACAAATACGATATTCACCTGGAAATGGTGGTTGCTGCAAATGAACTCCAAATAGCCCAGGTGTTGCACCGATAGTTCAGTGACTTCCGCAAATAGGCTGAAACTGGTTCAGCNACACTAATCGATGAAGGTGAGATGTTGTTCAATATCCGGGTATAAGCTACTTGCACATGGTCAGGGATTACCTCCATTTAAGGATCATAAGAGAACGAGCATGAAACATGCTTAGAACTTCGTTCTGTTGTATTGGCCAGTACGGTGTTTCAGTCATGTGCGAGGAAACTTCTGGATGTTAGTTCACAGGATCTCTGCGAGAGCCAGGCAAACTCACGTTACTTACTTCCCACATCTGAAGGAAGAAGATCACGAAACAGCGAACCAGCGAAGCAAGCATCCATGTAAATCACCAATTTGTTATACTTTTTGTTGAAATACATGTCGACGAGTGTATCCTTCCATTCCGTGGCATGGAGCTGAAGCAATGCAAAAAATAAAGTTTGCTTGGGCTCAAACGATTATAGCTGAACGAGTATTGAGTTTTTTGAAATACCGTCCCCCATGATCTGTTGAAGGATTTTGTTTGATCCTACTGAAATTGACGCTGATTACCCTGGTTGTTATATTCGTTTTATTGGAATATCACTGCCGCCATGTACAGTGTGATGTTAGTCAGCTATCCTGGTGACATACAGTAAACCGACTCAGGAAAGAGCACTCGGGAACCAATGTTACAGTGAATAAGATTGCAGCCACAAATTCAGAGAAATGAATTGCCGGTTTGAGCGACCGATTTTCATGTCATTCTGGGTGTCAATTTCGCAGCCGGTTTTGACCATTTCCACATCATATCCACATGGTCTTTAATAGGTTTGGTTGCATTTTAAGAACGACTACATCAATCATGAATACGCTCAGTGCAAAAGGTGCCTATTAGGGTGATTGTCACCATAATATAATGTATTGCAGCACAAGTGTTGTACTACTCGTTGCAGACTGAAATGCCATCCCATAAGTCAAGATACATCTGTGGAGAGAAACCAAGCCCTAATGATGTTCTACGAAAATTTAGGGTGATTTCTAAACGTCGTCTTACTACCAAAACTCTGTAGTTAGTACGGAATGAACAATTATTCATAGGTGAGTTGGCGTTCAAGGAGGAAGTTATCACTGATATGGTTCACTTGACTGAATGATGGGTGCGGTTATATTGTGTCAATCTGCTGGTTGGCCGCCTATGGCCGAACGGTTAAATTTTGCTTCTACAAAGCACACCAATAATTATTCCCAATTAGGATGTAACAGTTGTACATTGCTACTCGTTTTCTTATCACAGACTGCATTCTCATACAAAGTATACGATGAACCATTCATAATACCAAATTTTCGCTGTCTGTCGAGAAGTAAAAAAAAGATCATGTATATCTTTGTAGTGCACTACTAATAAGGTTGCTGAAATTCCGTCGAAAACACCCAACCCGCTTCGCCCTATTTGGGGCTCACCAGGTAGGCGCAGTCCCCGGGTTTCCGTCATCCTTATGTTCTACTTGAAACAAAATTTCACAAATCTAGCGGATATACACTCATTTGCATACTAATTTCGTTTTTGCGAGTGACTCACCAGAAACCCAGCTGAATCTCTC
>NW_008754118.1:0-1770 GCF_000715545.1 Opisthorchis viverrini | reverse complement strand
CGGCATGATATGGGTTGTGTTGACCAAATCATCCCACTTCGTCAGGTGCTAGAACAACGCCATACGTACCAGGGACCCACAATTCCAGCGTTCCTGGATTCCCAATGCGCTTTTGACTCCGTTGAGCGGACTGTTCAGCTTGACACGCGGCCCACCAGGGAATGCCGCGGAAGTTCGTGACACCGACTTCCGGACGCATGAGCGAGCTCTCCGAAAGGTTGCGTACACAAGGTGGTGTCCGTCATGGATGCCCACTCTCCACATTTTTTATCTATGTGGTCTACGAAACACGGTTTTCAAATAGGCTGTGACGACAAGGTTTTCCTTGTCGATCTCCTATCTGCAGACGACATCGTTCTCATGTTCGAAGAGGCGGAGAAGGAGCATGAGTTTTTGGATGAGCTGACCATAGTCATCATACCAGTGTCGTTTGGTAGGGACTTTGCACCCACAAAGTGTAAGGTCACGCTCCTGGACATGCAGTCATTGAACACGCTCGCACATTTTCCCATAGCTACACTTCAATTTCAGTATTACCGGATTTCAAACGACCAGGATATCGTAAATCCTCTGCGTTTCCCTGGAACCTATATGTCAACCGGGACCGTAGCAACCTACGGGTTTCAAGGCTGCATGCATTGGAAACTAGTGGGAAGTCCGTTTGGCTCTTGTCCTGTTTGAAAAATGGTTTGTACGGCTCAGGCTTGTAGGTTACTGAGCGGCTGCCATTAGGTTACGTCAAGTTCAAGGAAGTGCTTTCTTAAATATTCGTGAATGAGTTGTAGTTGTTGTGGCTGGTGTGCAGGTTCATCAGCAGAGGCCGATGGTCCGTTCAGAGCAACTTTAACCATAGAAGAGCGAAATTTATTGGCAGTGTTGAATTTTGGCAAGCACTTGGTTTGATTGCTTAAGCACACCAGACATTCGATGCACTTCTTCAGTATTGTTGGATATGACCCGTGTTTCCACACATGTAGAGACCATACCTTAATTAAGAGGATCGACTGACTTCACACGTTACAGCTTCTACTAAATGTTCACCGTCGGTATATCCATGGAAACAGCGGGTTCCTTTCTAGAAGGCTACTTCGTGGGGAAAGCACAGTATAGCGTTACAGGGAAGTATTAGGCAACTGACTGGAGGAAGCGTTAACATTTTGCTGAATGTTGTGCCAGTGCGTGCTATAATGTCATCATATTCGAAGTCACCTGATGGCCGTGAACATATCACGAGGCGTCTTTTTAGCTGGGATAGTGTTCAACGTGTAGATAGGGTTCCCAGACTCTCTTGCTCCAAACCAAGACGCTTTGTCTATTGTTCGTGTGCCGAAGTGTCATTTAACCGCCAGTAATCCGTGCCAAATAGTTTCGTTGATAACATTCCACCGCATTTCGCTCAAGAGTAATACAGTACTGAGATTCTTCGAGAACCTGCAATATACGAATATCCTCTCGCTCCGGGCTCTGTATGAGCTAAAGCCAAATAACGCGAGAGAGGTAAATATTTCTCATACAAGGTAGATTAGCTACTGGGATATGCCCCGTGTTTCCACACATGTAGAGACCATACCTTAATTAAGAGGATCGACTGACTTCACACGTTACAGCTTCTACTAAATGTTCACCGTCGGTATATCCATGGAAACAGCGGGTTCCTTTCTAGAAGGCTACTTCGTGGGGAAAGCACAGTATAGCGTTACAGGGAAGTATTAGGCAACTGACTGGAGGAAGCGTTAACATTTTGCTGAATGTTGTGCCAGTGCGTGCTAT
>NW_008754117.1:0-1770 GCF_000715545.1 Opisthorchis viverrini | reverse complement strand
AATCTCTCATGAGAACCCTACGAAAAATTGCGGTGGGCTCCAATATCAATTTACGTGGATCTTCCTCAGACTGTTCTTTTTATCTCAGTAAAATATGGTGTTCAAGCGGTCACTGTTGGATTCACCAACAACAGACTCTAAGCTGACGTGTGGACAATTTGTTTTGAGAATCAAATGTGGGTTGTAAGCTTTTCAACCCACTTGATGCGTTACTAATTTTGGGACGGTCTGAATTATCACATGCCAGTTAGTATCACTAATTTCGTATAAATCATCATTCATAACCACCGTAGCTGAAACCTCGTTCGCTTTCGGAATAAAGACATTTTGCAATCTGAACAACCATAAACCATCGGTTAAGAAGCACTTGATTGGACTGTCGAAAAATGCGGGATGCAACCGAACCACTATGCTCATTCGTAACTTCAAGTGTTTTCATCAGGCGACCACAGTTAAGCACATGTTCTAGCGCAGTCCGAATTTTCAGGCTCTCAACAACTAAACACAGGTCAACATTCGCAACAAGTGATATTTCGTTTTGTTAGACTTAGATTTGAAAACAATGAGGTTAAAATGGCGAAAAACCTCTGATCTGTTTTCACCGGTTGATGTTCTCTCTGTCGAGACAATGCCAAATTAAGCGTGGTCGAATGAAAGTTGTTCTTCGGAGAAAACAGACTCTGCCGCGATACACGACCTCAATAAGTAACAAAACAACATCGTATCTTATCAGGCGACCCTGGATAGATAGATCTTGGAAATCGCAAACGTTTTTCTAGTAAATGACACTTCAAATTCAGAGCGCAAATGATAGCACCCGAGTGGTTCATGTAGGTGAGTGCTTCACGAGGATGCTTTAATCCGAACGTCGTTCATCCAAAAAACAAATATAGGACACGTCTCTTGGCTTGTGCAGGTTGTGACGAACTGAGATGATCATCTGACTACTTGAGAACAGGCAGAAAGTTTCGTTTGCTCAGTTACCAAGTTTCGCCAAACCCAGGGACTTGAAGTTTTTCCACATGACAGAAACAAGGCCCCGCAAAGCTGAGCTAAGCAATGGGATAGGTGGTCACAGGTGGAGCGCTCACGTGATCTTTCGAACCGCTAGGAGCCACCCTAAAGCCTTACATGTTTCATATCCCCGAGGAGAACCGCACATAAAGGAATTTTCTGTCGGACCATACTGGAACAAACAGCCTCGTAGAAGGTGTGGTTGTCGTTAATCGGCAACTTGCATCAAGGAATAACTGAGAAGTGGGAAATTTCGTTGGTTTAATTTTCCCGACGTGTAATCAAACAGACAGACAGGAAATTACTCATCTCATAAATGATTTTGAGCTAGAGAAGTGATTGAGTTTTGACAGATTCATCGAGCATGTCATCCACTACTCCCTTGGTATTTTTCACACCATCTTCAGGAAAAGATAGGTGAACCGCAAACTGATGTTGTTTGGCCAATGAACCCATTTCCACATATTCGTGGGCATTAGGTACAAAGGACTATCTATAAATCTCCGGGGTAAACAGCTGTTTATGTTTTCAGTGCTGATAATATAGGCAGAATCCTTATTCACATCAAGAATCTAGATGAAAATTCCTACAGAGAGAGGTTTCCAGTGATATTTCTGAGACAGTCATTCGGTTTTGTACACTCACTTTCAGCGAGAGTGCTTCTTTCTCTGAACGTCCTGGATGTTGCTGCAGATTGAACGTGAAGTTAAGATTCATTCGTTGTGTGGTCTTGCAGTGCGAGCGAGCATACATATG
>NW_008754116.1:0-1770 GCF_000715545.1 Opisthorchis viverrini | reverse complement strand
TGTTTTGAGGTTACTTTTAGGAATCTGACTTTCCTGATAAGCTTAAACTCTGGTGATCGGTACCAGTAGACCGGATAAAACATACTAACCGTTTGAATGTGGCTTCTGTCTAACCTTTGTGGATTCAATAACGCATAATTCTTTGGGCCAGATTTACCACCAAGAGTGCTTACCTTAATAAGGGGTAGTCTACTGATAAATTGAAATTTAAAATTCAAAAATGCCTATCGCAAATCTTTTTCAAAGATGGAAAATCTCAGATTGATTTATTTTCTACTTCACTTGATTCTGCACCCTGAGAGAAGGCAACCAGAGAAGGCGAAACCCCAACCAAAGATGTCATTTTGACCAACAGGATATTTGCTAGTTTATTTTGACTATTTCTAGTGTTGTATTAGTTAGCAGTATTGTTTTTATTGTAGTAGAATACATCAGAATATCGGAAATAGAGGAACATCAATTTAACTTACCAAAAACAAATAGCAACAGTCCAATTACATAGTTGAAAAAATCCATTTGAGCACTGAAAAGCGCGCACAGTTAGATCAGACGTGTTTTTGCAGTCAGATACATACGGATTCTGATTATGGTTTACTGAATAAAAAACGCATAATTCGTAGGTTGGCGGATAGTTTAAAGAATGCCGTGCACTAGTAACAAATATCTGATTGGTCGATTCCCAAAGCTGCTTCAGAAAAATTGACCAATCAGATTTGGCTACACGCGAATTGCCGTGCCACGCTTCCGCGATGGTGATTTATGGGGGTAAATTTATCGGTTTCCTTCAAATTAAGGAAAAAGTCGAAAGACATGAAAAATCCCGCAATTGTACTCAGAGATCCGGCAAAAACGCTACCGAAACTGTTACCTCGGGGAATTTTGTCAAGAATGGGAAATCTGAAAAACGTAGTTCCAGCAGTTCGGTAGACAGAAAAGAGGGATATCCAAATCCAAGGCTTTTGGTAAAACTTTGCGGACAAGACATCTTACGCGATCTCTTAAAAACAATATTTTACCATGGCATCTAACATGTCTTCAACGTAAATATATTATGGTCTACATCTGTCACGGAAGGGGACCCAGTATGCCGTGCCATGTTTACTGTAGCTTCGAAATTAGTCTGTATTATGTCATTATACATCGTTGGTATCACTGGTCGTGGGTGTATCACCATGAAATACTTGCTTACGTGTCCGGACATGTTTGCTGTAAAACCAAAGAAGACATATCACCTGATGTACCACCTGAATTTCATCCAAGCCAAAGGGAATCGCTCAGTAGACGGTCTGTTTTGGCACGCAGTTTGTGCCGTTGGTTTGCTTTCACCTTCTGTTCTAGATGATCGCTGATATTTGCAGTAAATTTCTATCATTCACTCACTTTTCGTCTCTCTATATGTTCAGAGCTTTACAGACCCAGGCATCAAATATTCACCCCGATAGCTCCGGTTATTGACTCAGCAATTAAACAGAAACTTTGACCAGAAGAAATATTTCGAATGAACTAACGATTCACGATTCTCGTGATTAACCTGATAGGCCTTGAGCCCTTAAGTTTGAGTATTGCACGGTGCCATTGATCCCTTAAGGTGGTCATCCGTCCACCTAGATTCTTCTGGGCGGATGCACCCAGGAAAGGAGTATATCACCTCGCTTATCACTTATATCGTTTATCGCAGCGCCACATGGACCCCAACATATACACATACGGAAACCCATCGTGGACTTTTGAGGACTGCTTTCCAACTTCATGAGTAGTATGTTACGGTTG
>NW_008754115.1:0-1770 GCF_000715545.1 Opisthorchis viverrini | reverse complement strand
CGAAATTTTGTTTACTTCATTTTGATCTGAATCAAATTTTCGTCACCTTCCTTTGTTTGTTATTCCTTGGGGAAGTTTCCAAAAAACGCCATTAAGGCCACATGTATTTCTTGAGACATTAAATTTTCAGCACCACTACTCACGGGTTCCGTAATCAGTGAGGGTGCGAAGTGCTATAAAAACCAGTTCAAGCTGGAAGTGAATGCCGACATATATATATGTGGTCGTTAACAGAAGATGCCATTTATCCATCCTCCACCATACATTACCTTTCTTTCTTGCATCCATCCACGATATCGAGAAGTCTTTTTCAACGATATGCATGCTCCTGAATACGTTCATTCTCAACTTCCTGTCCAGGAAGAGCTGATAACCAGATATGCGGGACGGGAATAATAATTTGTTGACGAGTATAGGCGTAGAAATCGATCGTCATTTTTCCTGGCATAACTACGTGATGGTCTGTCTTTTTCTGAAGCAGAAATCGAATCCCGAACCATATGAGATCCTCCACTGTAGCTTCGGCTGTCGTACAAACCTTCTGCTTTCCCTCTACCGTGTCGATTGCAAACCAGGCCCCATAGACCGTCCAGATCAGGTATTTCGTCATGATTACCATTCTCACCCACTCATTCTCCTTCTGATTACTTGCATCTGTTGTTTTTGTGCATTCTAATCGGTTAAGAGGTTTGTGGATGTTGGGAAAGGAAGTTCTGAACATTCGCCGGAGCAAGCGTGATCCCCAAACACAAATCGCGAGGCATGTCTTATTTCAGGGAAACTTGCAGGCCTAAGCAACTACCACGCTGCATCGCTGTTCAGAGTTCGCGGTAAACTCCTTATTTTCTTGACACTACACAAAATATTAATCAGAATATCGCTAATCGATTTTTTTGTTCCGGTCAATTCTTTGCAGTGCATCGGACATGATAAAGTGTTTTTCGTGCGCTATTGCTCAAACTACTCAACTGAACTCAACTTTTGTTCAGTTCAGGCGCTCGACTCCTCAGTAAGTGCGAATCGGTCTCCAAAAGCACTCCGGCTGTGAGTTTGACTTGTCACCTGTTGAATCCATGTGCACCGCACATGTTCAGCCAATCGCCGACTGTGTTGCACAGAAACAAAGTAGACGCAACCGAATTAGAGAAGGACCTCTAACTGGTCTGGAGGCATACAAAGTGTGGGGAATATATGAGGCAATGTGGTCCGCGGCCGTACGCGCGTGGGCGAACCACGTCAAACAAACCATGCGCTGAAGAGTACGCAGGTGTCAAGGTTAACAACTTGCGTTGGTAGAAGCTATGGGCTTATTATGAATTGGGACAGAGGGGAAGTAGGGAGTGAATCGGAGCCGAACAAAGCCTGAGGTTGAATATCCTTCACGGTTATTTCTAATGGCCTATCACTGACTCTGTTTAGGCGCATGCTGTGGGTGGACCAACCCACCCAATATACGGTCTTGCCTCAGGCACGTATGTAGACAGTTGGGTTGACCCTCATTCCGTCGTGTAATTTGTAGGTCCTTGGATGGGGGAAGACAATCCGAAGTTGAAAACTGTTCGACTACCCTAGAGTTAAATCCTCAAAGCGCCGTATAGGTGGACGTCTTTAACTTGTTTTCACCATAACCTTTGAGCATGAGTATTGAATGCCCCACGCATGCGACCGACAAATTTACTTTGAACTGTGGGCGTCACGCAATTTTTACCTTTTGACGGAATGAATCAGAGGGAAACAGTGTTGTAGAATTCCACAGAAGTTCCATCGACA
>NW_008754114.1:0-1773 GCF_000715545.1 Opisthorchis viverrini | reverse complement strand
GCCAGATGTCTCATTTTTGGTCGCGCAAATTTACTGCCCAGATTATGCATGATTCCGAAGCGACTTCTACATCTAGAGTTCTTGTGCCTGGAAGCATCCTAGCCCACTCCTATATTTTTCGGCTGACATGGCAGCTAGGCGCCCGAAAGATTCGGACAGCTGAACGTATCAGCGGGATGAATGATTGCTGGATTCCTTTTGAAATTCGTAGACAATGTTGTTCCAAATGGATAAACTCTGAACTGAATAATTTTAAATATAACTGCCTCATCACTTTACGAATAATGTAATGCTCTAAACGTAAGGGAGACAGCCGTATAGGAAGAACTCTGCATAAAATTGAGTTTTATCTGAAAAGGATTTATTCCCATACAAAGGAAATGGTGATGGTTTTTTTGTTATACTCGAAATTCTCAACCATACAGCTTTTAAAACTACAGGTTAGTCACTCAAATTTTGTGTTGTCATTTCTACACTGAAAAGGATACTTCGCGTTACTAAATCGTTTGCAGCTAAGTTCTGTTTGCTAAAGTTGTTCTCCCTGTAGTTATCGACCCATTTTACTATTCGGACATACCGTTGTGCAACATTTTGTAGTGACAAATCGAAATAATTGGCTTTAAAATACGGAGAGTGCTTGACGATTTTCGAAAGCTTATGGTCGAATTGTGCACGAGAACTCTTCTTAGCACAGTTGATTTGCCTATTTCATAGTTGTAAACTACGTTTTTTCATCTGTTCGTATTTTATCAGTGGTTCCTTAATCCCGTGGGTACACTTTGCGGTCTATGTATACGGTGAATGTGCTGATAATATAATAGCATTTGGGAATGTTGCTCATGCAGTTTGCCGTATAGTCCGACTTCTAGAAAATTAAAACTAATCGGTTTCAACACTGTGATTGTTTTTTCCAATAATTCCGTTCTCTATCTTCACCAGTGAGATGTCTTCGACAGGATGTCCAGATGAAATTTACATAATTCATCATTATTAATTTATAGTTCACCTACTCTGTAAATAACGCAAGCGCGGGCGCGCAATACCTCACTTTCTAAATCTAAAGGAATCTCAACTTTTCCAGATTAATATTGCGATAGTTTTTCTCCCTTCCCTAATCACAATTTTATGACGCCTTTGCTTCTAGGATCGACAAATTCAGATTTCGTAATAACCACGCCTGCGACGACTGAGGCTTCAGGAACTGGTAGGGTTCAGTAAGCATTATGTACGTAAAGCGCACAATACACAATTTATAACGGAACATTGACGCCTTAACCTCGAAAATTATGACTGATTATCCGGTGGCCAAGATAATTCTCAACCAGTATTGGACGCACCTGCAAATTACTGCGTTAGTTTTATTCAAAGACCTGAACAACAAGTGGATACCGGAAAGCGTCTTCTTGAGAGGCAAGAGTGTTTTTATGGTATTTGTTGGCGCACTGCTACTTGATACAGCAAAACACACCTAAAACCCGGATTACACGGATTATAAATGGTGTCATTTTGCTCACTCTTTGCCAAGTTTGCGTTTGACATTAGCTGCCTTTAACTGGGGTTCGCTATGTCGCCAGTATGGGCCCACAAGTGCCCAAATACCGGGTTTTGCAAAATGTCAAATATTACATCTTTTTATTGGCTTATTCAAGGTTGTGATCAAGGGTCTGCTGTTAAGGTATAGTTTGCATTTTGGGACGTTTTCAGCACTCAAGCATTCTCTGTGACATGAAAATTCGATAAATTATAACTGATGGCACTTCACAAGCTTCTTTA
>NW_008754113.1:0-1773 GCF_000715545.1 Opisthorchis viverrini | reverse complement strand
AAGTATACGGACTGATGAGATCCAAACAGATCTTTGAATGGTTCGATGAGGGCGAAAACTTTGAGCGTAGCACTAGTTTCAATCAGTCAGTCGGATAAGATCATTATAACCCGGAAGAGTGGCCATTAAACTGGTACTGATACTACCAGTTGATAGCCTATTCCAGTACAACGTGAGTATTAAACTGCAGTCCGGATGGTCCGGCAGGCTTTGAATGTGATCTACGTGTGATGCAGCAAGGGTATGAGTGGACGGTAAGAGGCTAACAAGCTTCTAAAATATGAATTGATCAAAGCCCCGAAAATCAACGAGTATTGTGCGCCCATACTAAGGGGCTATTGCAGGAAGTTCACACAGAAACGTAGTGAGAGCAAAAATGATACAGGGCGAACACTTGATTAGCAGCTTCATCTTAACTGACCAGGTACAGACCAGGATTGGATACAAAAATCCTAAGGAACAGAGAAAAGTCATAAAAAGGGTTAGAAGGGGCGAGATGGACGAAGTTGTTAGAGTGCGAATTTATTAACCAGAAGGTCCGTGTTCCGAACCCGACCTCTGCCTGTGCCTCTCGACTTTCCCTGTCTATGCTTGGGCAACCTGGCAGTATCCCAGCCCTCGTGCCTCCTTCGTGTGGCATGGCAGCTAGGCACCGAAAGCTGCTGAACGCTATTTTTTTAGAAGGGAATTTGCAAACTCGCACACAAACAAACTGGAGGAGAGTATAAGTCAAACTATGTAACATCAGTTATTCCGACGTGAGAATGTTCCAGAATGCTCAAAAACGACAGGAACCCAGGACAACTGGGGGACCTGTATGATTTGTTTTTGAAACACAGACGAAATTTAAAAGTATGATCGCTATCGCTTCCGTGGATGCCAGTGTGCATATCGTGGGAGCACTAGAACAACAACACGAAGCGATACGTCAGACGGAATGCGTCTACTTCCCTTATTCTGTGACCACAGTTGAATAAACGGATCGTGCGTAAATCAACGAGCAGTTCTAATAGACAGCCGTCCTGCTCCATCACAAACATAGTGTGAGGCATCTGAAGTGGCAGTTCATTATAGAACTAGTTGGTTTGGATTATCCAACTTTAATCTCCGTCCATTTCCAAGTACATAGTCCAAGTACGGCGGCAATAAATGTTCTCCGGAATGATGCACTGACACTTTTCTCATCACGGCTTCAGCAGTAGGATTCTTTTACTGCTGTCTTTTCTCATGGAGTTTGTTGAGCTATCTCCAATGGACAAAATGTCCCAGATATCTGCTACATCTGACCGTACTTCCTACATATAGTAACGGTATTTTCCTCAGCTTAGTTCTCGACCTGAGCCTCCCAAGCTAGCCTTCACGTCAAAACAACCACCAAAGGTGCACAAGGTCTATTAATGCCCAAAACGAAGTCAACAACAGTTGTACGGCGCTTCGTATATATATAGCGTAAGCGGTTATAACTTTCTGGAATTTCTGACGCGTTCTGCATGCGCCATTGGCAACCGGCATTTGGCTAATACTGGGTCATGATTGGCTGTTGGGTCCAGATTGTTGACCAATCAGGTATCGTCTTGATGCCGGACCGGCAAGAGTCCCGAATTCTGGGCCAACCTCGAGCGGGCCAGGCTTCTCGGCCGTAGCAGCCGTAGTGGTCTAATATCTCCGAGGAGCGCGTCTTTGGCGTAATGGTAGTCAGGTATCTGATAAAATCCGTTTTTCTGGATTGGAACAAAGCTGTAGAGGTCTGCACAATGACTGTCCACATAGGTT
>NW_008754112.1:0-1776 GCF_000715545.1 Opisthorchis viverrini | reverse complement strand
CTAACCATAGATTAGTCACCTAGCATTCAGTTCACGGTCAAACCGAACGTATGGTTATCCAACTGCGGACAGTTTTGTCCAGACGGATGTTCGCTGACACCCGCCAAATTATCTCGGTTAAAAGTCCGTTTCCTTTGGTTCGCAACACCGTGCGCACTTTTGGCTAGACGTGGCCTGGCTAATCTAAACTGTGGTTTGTTATCGTCCAAAACTAATAGCATGATGCGATGCGCATGCAATGGATGAACACTTGTGTTTCTATTTCGTTGGGACATTGGCGTCTCTCATTCCCTCACCGAATGTTTCTCCGTTGCACACAAATCCTAATAGCAACCAAGGAATCCCGTGAGTGACCGCACTTTCGTTGCTAACTGAAGAGATTTCGCAAGCTTAACTTAACTAGACCACTCGATATTGCACCTTGCTCCAAAATATTCCTCATTGTGCCCCATCCCCTATTCCGGTGCATGTGCAGTCGTCGATGAAGTCAGAAGCTGTAAGTCATTGGTGCCAAGTCGAATAGCCGATTTCCTAGTCAACGTAACCCCGGCAAGCTGTTCGCTTTTCACCTTGTCATCTTCTAGTCTGGTCAAACACAATCTTGTCCTATTCACACATTATACAACACACTGCATGTAACAATTCAATCCAGTGTCTAACACGCCTGTTGCACGTATTCACATTCGTCAAACTGGTAGTGAAAGCGGATTTGGACAGCAAAAGTGAGTCAAACTATGAATGAGTAGTATTCCATCGTTAGCACTGGAGTTGTCCCATTGAAAATGAACTATTCATTCGAAGTCGGCCTCATCGATTCTCATTGCACAAATTGTCAAAGCGATTCTGTGTATTGGAGTTAGCGGTATTTGACTAAGCAACAATATTGCAACACACGTGATCATCAGATCATTCGCTTTTGAGCACCATGACCTCTAACGCGTTGCTTCATCGTCCACAAATAAGCTGAACCAGCGGTGCAAAAGGGTGAGTATTATTCCCGTTCCATTTTCTCCTCGCGGTCTGATACACTCTTGCACCTCGTGTTGATATGCGATTGCCGATTTCTCAATGGACTCATTAGTTTCGCTTGAGGGATGATTCGCTCTCACACGCTGTGCATATTTCACATCTCACCGACAGCTGCTAAGGCGAAATCTCGTGGTGAGTTCTCAGTCATTAATCTATCAGGCACGAATAACGCAGTACACGCTTGACTGAAATCGAGTGAAAACACATTGGAACTCGGAGACTAAATGGATTTTAGTCATCGGCACCAGAGGCTGCAATGGGCAATAAGCCATAAGCTTTGAGCATTCATGATAACAAAGCTCCTCGGTCGATGGGACGGTTGAGAACTCAATGAGACTTTGTGCCACATCACCGTATTGCTATGTGCAGGCGTGACTGGTCGTGATTAGTTGAAGTGTGAATGAATGAGAGATGGTGTCGTCGGTCTGGCCATCTTACTCAGACTGTGTGGATTGCGATAAGTGAATGGAACGATAATCCGCCCTAGCGGTCCACGCGGATGATCAAGCGCTGACCATGATCTCGGTTGCATAGGGTGGATTTCGCAAACAGTCACTGTATATGCGTCACTGGTATCTTGGCTGGGGTGTGTGATGTTGGGGGCATATTGTCAAGCGAAATTCACATGGATGACATGAACGCTGCCTGAATCCCGAACGATATTCAGGTTAAATCCCATCCAATCCAATCCCATCCCGTCCAACCCAATCCAATCCATCTCAATGCAGTGCAATGCAATGCAATGCA
>NW_008754111.1:0-1777 GCF_000715545.1 Opisthorchis viverrini | reverse complement strand
TTTTTTCGAAGTGCACAGTCTAATTCTAAATTGTGCAGGAAGCATAAACTTCGCTTCCACAACATACTGTTTGGGGTCTGCTGGTGAGAAGGGCAGGCGACACAAAAGTATTTTCCGTCATATTTCGCCTCGCAACCCCACCGAAGAAGCTCACACGGTCAAAAATAGTTTTGTGATTACAGAGCGGTAATTAACTGTATGACCGCATACCAAGCTCACTCGATTTTGTTTATCTGTACCAACATAAACATCAAACAACCGTGTTTTGACGTTACCCTGTGATTGAAAAGTTAACATTCAACCGCGATTTCGTGTCCATTAACCGGAGCATAACTGTTTTTAAACGTGTGAACAACTGCTGGTTAATCAAATTTCAATGTAAGCCGTTGGTGACATTGACACATCTAGCCGCATTTCGCTGCTATTGAACTCTTATTTAACATGATAATGAGTCTTTATCTTTTAGGGAGGCCCGAAGTAAGCGTCGCATACCCATTCTTCCGGTTATCGCTAGGTTGGATAATTGTTCAAGAAGTCCTTTGCTATACGTGGTCAACCATCGGTATTCTAACTGAGTTCTATGTTGCTTGGTTGCGCTAATTGTCAACCGGATTTCGCGGTTAACTAGCCGTAAAAGCAGGTTTCCAGACAGTTGATTTCCGGTCGTTCAACTGCTTTCCTTCTTGTTATTACGGCCAAGAAATGATTATAGGACGTCCTCTAACCATTTCGTTTTGTTATTGCACCTTTTAGTAACAGCAGATAGACGTTTGCTATAACACTATGGGCGGTGCGTGCTAATCTGTTACTAGAGTGACTCTATAGAGTCACTATAGAGTATCGTGAAAAATGAATCCTGGTTACTGGTCCCCGCGGGTTTAGCCTCACATCACTTTTTCACGATGCATATGCATAATCGGCAAAATGGTGAAACAGAAGTTGGGATGACCTTTTTTGTTAGTCTTATCGGCAGTGGTGATCTATGCAAATAGACAGTTAAGTGGTTCATTATGCAAATTTAATGTCGGCAGAATGAGATGTACCTCCTGAACCTCATATTGTTCTGGGTGCCATAGTCATGCAAAGTAGCATCCGTACAATCTCAATATCACTTGTGGTACCAATATGTGTGAAATAGTCAAATAGTTGCAGTCCTTTTTCTATTTTAGACAGCAAGGTTATCATCAGACGAGGAGTAGCGTAGCGTGTCACCGGATACAACTGTCTAGGGGTTGGTCACTATTATATCAGTCCAATTATATGGCCCTCTTGTTTGCATCATTGGACAGTGGTAAAACATCAGGAATACCTTTTTCAGCTTTTTTACTTGAACCAACCATGATGGGGTATTGAAAAACACCTGGTTTCGGTTGTCATAACGATGACCTTGGCGCGGCCTTAACTCATTCACGGGACCCACAGATTCATGGATTGATGTACAGGATCAAGGCTTTTGCCCAGGTTTCTCGTGTCGGTTTTGTTTTTGCCGTTGTTCACTTGAAAAGCACAAACGAAAAAGGATGTAGCACTGCTCTCCAAGTTATCAGTGCATGGCAGCATGCTCAATGGATTTGAATTTTCGAAAGCTATGACATGTACCTGGTGGACTAAAAGAGACAGACAATTGAGTTGCGAGAACGAGTCCAAGCTTTTGCGTTCCTTATAGGTATCCCGAGGTCCCAGCAATGATGATGACCCGACTTATTCAGCCTAGGGATCTGATTGCATCCATGGACAATTTGATTTAATGGGCTGCAAAAATATGAACGTAGATTAG
>NW_008754110.1:0-1777 GCF_000715545.1 Opisthorchis viverrini | reverse complement strand
ACACACACACATCATGGGCAGCAACTGTCCACAGCGTTTAGAATCACGGGAACGTTGCGTGCAAGCAACTCTCTTAACCTCATGTGGCATTCTGAGGGACTGCGACGAGCCGTCCTAAATTACCACTCACATACCGGAGATTAATCAGGTCTTTTTTCTCGATTTTTTCCAGTAATTAGGCGTTTATTTAGTTCCTGTAGACGGTCATGTTAGTTTTTGAAAAGTTTTAGAAATGTGTTAGACTGGCTGTCATTTTGAATTCAGGGGTGATTGCACATCACCAGGCGATTCGCCCAAACAGGGGACCTCAGTATCGCGGACGCTAATTCAGTTTCTTTCATCTGCAAACTCCGTTCGTTTTCTCTATTAATACCAGGTTTTTTTCATTATTTTCTCAAAACCTTACTGCCATTTAACTAGGAGTTATAAATAGACCGCCAAATGCTCGCAATTTATCTTGTGTATTCCCGCCTGCAGTTGAGTACAGGCCGACCCCCAATACTTTATTCTCTAAACTCCCACCTTATGCATTAAGATGAGGAACATGATGTTCGTCCAACGTACGTGAAAGAGTTAAACGATAGACAGTATTCCGACTCACAGAGAATCTCCAATACACCATTATTTTAATTCTATCCAATGTATACGAACGCCTTCACAATCAAGCGTACGTTGCACCAAGAAACCAAGTTTTGGTGTAACTGCTAGATAAGGAAGACATTAAACAGTTTCAGTTTATCGCGTTTCATCTCTAGAAAGACTGTCAAAAATACGGGCACCCTATATCTCATCGTGTTGAACCATTCATTGTGATTTATTTATTTACTGGCGACTTTACCACATAAAGGTGGTGATCTATACTAGCAACTGGTTGGCTTTGTGAGTCAATGTCTACTGACGGCGCTCGTATTAGTGAAGTTTACCTTACCCTAATGGAGTTCATATGGCAGGTCTACGAGGATTCCGTAATGGCCTCTAAAGTTGGGGCATCTGCAGCAGAATGCTTTATTAAGAGTTTTTTTTATACTACATTTCCACCTGGGATTTGCAAAATCCTAAGTAATGTACCTCTCGCTCATTCTTCAAAATCGACCAAGGTCAGTCAACGCAACCCCATATCCCTCAAATGGAACGCAACAAGGCAAGAGCGGGCCGGTCACAGTAAAACTGAAAAACACATGAACACGACCGACAATGTTCTCTGCCCGCACACTGGATGCTGATTGGTGTGAAGCAGCGCGGTGGGTCAGTCTGTGACCACAGCCACCCTGGCGCGAGATGTAGGGAACGATGTGGGTTTGGGGATAACCCTGGATTGGCCAAAATGATGACGTAGAAGCAGCCGAGTTTTCTGAAACATCAGGCTCAATATTCTATGATTCTGATCCCACAAAATAAGAGCCACATTTGCAAAACTCACTGTCGTCACCGTGGGAAGGAACGTCTTATATGAAGAAGGAATTTTTTCGGTAAATTAAGGCGAATCGTGCATAAAAAAAGAGTGACTGAAAGAAACCGACAGACTCTCTGGTACTTGATAGATGCATTCAGCGGTTTGGGTCCGACGACAGGCCAGCAGGGTTTTCTGGCGAGATTCCAACTTTCCTCTGTTAGTCCTGGTCTGTAATTAATTGACTAAGCAGAGTGCTTCGTGTGAATTTCAGGGCACAACATATAGGGTTCTCCCACAAATCCCATGAAGATCATAAAGATGTACATTAAATCGTACAATTCACGCCTGCTAACCACTGAGTCGGGAACCAAATAAACAGGTCAA
>NW_008754109.1:0-1778 GCF_000715545.1 Opisthorchis viverrini | reverse complement strand
CAGCATTGTACAGGCCTGTGGGGAAAAAAAACCAAGGTTGACCAGATAAAACAAGAACGATAAACTACAACCTTCCATTTTCATATATGAAAACTAGAATTGAATAATAAGAGAGGTGTAATTACTTAAGTCAACAATTTTTCCAAGAAAAATACCACAATGCAAACCTAGTGGTCTCTTCAACCACAAATATACTATTTAGAGTTAAACAGACAAACAAAATTATCTGGTTTCCACATGAGCCGAAACTTGGTACATTTCCATAATGAATCCCCCCGGATGAAACACTCACTAGACCGATTTCAGAAAACTCCACGGTTCTGCTTCGCAAATATAAGGATTGCACAAAACCTGAAACAGTTTAATTTATCAGGAACAAATTTGATTCCGATGAGGACGCTGTAACGATCGCCTCTCGATTGTCTGAGATCGGATTGTCTACTACAGTGGCTCTACCTGCGTGTCACGGTTACTACTCTACGGCTTGAATTGAAATAGCAGAATAGCATTTACGAGGAAATTTCTCTGGCAAATATTGGAACTGCTTCACCAACCCAATTGAGTCAAGAAGTAAGGTTTCTCTTAGTCTATACGGAATCGCATGGTTTACAGCTCCACAAATGATTGCGAATTTCTTACCACAAATTAGGTATAGTTGTCAAACGCGTGCTGGTTTGGCCCTCTCTGGTTGTGCACAACCATTAACCCACCGCTACGCACAACTACGCACTGATGATATCACCTCGATTGGTGATGAAACGTTTGCAACCAAATTGCCCAGCTCAGCGAACAAGCCAACGCCCATGCCCAAAACTGTTCACAAGTGGCAACCAACAAAATAAAAATAACCACGAAGACGTCTGCTTGAAAACTGTCCAAACTGTATGCCTCCTTGGTTTGGTTACAAGCACCACAAGACATGAAAACATGGCAATGTTGTGGAATGTAGGTAGCTCGGGTGTGCTGTTTGGTTGTTGGTCTGTTCGCCGAGCTTGGCAGTTGGATTGCAAACGTTTCATCACCAATCGACGTGACATCGTCAGTGCAGGGTTGAGCGGGTGAATTCCTCCTCTTCTGCTTGTGATTATATAACATCTAAACGGTATCTGGTAGTTCTAAAGGCGATCTTCGCGTAGTTTGATTGGCCTTCTGTGAATCTGACGTGGTCTCAATCTTCTGTATCTGGTTGGTTCGTTTCATTTTTCATCTACCAGTGCATTTCATTTCCTCTCGCGCATGCAATCATGTAATTTCAATTTCAATAAACGAAGATTGTTGGGGCGGGCCATACATATAACCGCTATTGGTGTTTTGACGTAATTGACGAAACACTGAATCGCCGTCGTTACGCTTCGAAATATGTTTTCGGATGTGAGATACCCTGCAAAAAATTGCGCAGTGCAAGGAAAAGTTGAAGCTTTGTGAACTGATCCAAATTGGAGCAAACCAAACAGACAGATAATTTGCTCACTATACTCCGCTTCATCCGCCCTATCCGTGAATGCCTGCACAGTGAAATCGTTTACGCATTCTTACTGGTCCAACGTTTTATCCCAAATAGTTTGTTGTTTTGTGTGCGCTAAACTGCTTGCCCATAATGGATATGCGGTCAAAATAGGCCATTTCGGTTGTCGTACCAAATAGTTCCTGTTCCTGAAACTAAAAACATCATTTCTAGTTTCTTTGGCGGTGGTTTCATCGAGAGGAAAAATTTATGAAATTTTTGGGATTTTTTTTATCTATCTGCCCCTTTTTGGCGCAGTGCGACAGGGCACAAA
>NW_008754108.1:400-1779 GCF_000715545.1 Opisthorchis viverrini | reverse complement strand
CTTTGTTTATCTCTACACTCGTATTCCCACAAAATCACATTGCTTGAGCAAAAAATTCAGCATAAAGGGCTTCAAAGCAAATAAATATGGGGCGGGGTTGCGAAGGACCTGACGTGACACAAAACTGACTGGGAACGGGCTTCCTCCGGAATTGACAATGTCAGCAAGTTTGGCCGAATAAATCCACGTCCTGATGGTCCCTAAGAACACCAGATGATGATATGCATTGATTAGGGGCAAATACGTTACTAAGTAGCGACTAATAGGTTAACAACTATGAGCCCCTTTACAGTTAAAACGGGCCAAATTTGTTTCATTACACTGTTTCTGACAAAACGTTGCTCAAAATCTTGTAAAGACAGCCCACACGCCCAGTGTTGGTTTCGCCCCTCTCGAGACTCAATGGACAGATATATCCACCGAGTTTCCAGTGGCCTAATCAGTTTCCAAGTTGTACTACGGTTTCAGAATTATGCTTTCCTAATTGGTGAATTATTCAGACTAATCCGTCGTTTATGATTCACGACACGGCATTTGTGCAACACTCTGAGCTGAAGAACAACATAGGCCACAGTTTCAGTTGAGCATACTTTGACACCAATGTAATTGGAAAAACGTGCAACGTATCCACGTAGATCGAGCACTGAATTGATTGTGGCAGGTGTCAAGGGATCTTCCTAATGAAATCACGAATTCCAAATAATTATATATTTTGGGAGAATGTCTAGAGGGACAAAATGATTTATTTTGGCAATTTATTTACTTTGTTGGCGTGGGAAGTGGTTTGCCTTACTGTTGAAGAACGTTTTGATTTAGGTAGAAATTAGTGGAATGGACCCATACACACAATGCACTGGCACAATAGGGACCGTTGGATTGTACACATTGGGTCATGTTTCTGGGAGTCAGATAGCGTTAAACGCCATAAAGTTCGGCACGGTGGAACCGGAATCTGCCGAGCACTTGGCTGCCTGGCAACGTCTAGAAACGGGTTCACTGATGCCTCGTGTTCAGTGCGCACGTATTTTTTGTCTATGCGCAGTAAACTTTACTTATTTTAAAAATATAGCTTTTGTAAAAGCATGCGTAACTCTACAAAAATTGCATGCGAATCGCTGTACTACTTTCAGTCGGCCATCATCGACTGCAAAGTTCGGCAATGCCAGGTAATTTTTGTTCGTTCCCATCTGTCACGTTTCACTATAATATTGCCTGCGCAATTGAACTATAGACTCGAAAGTCCCACGGGAGTTCCCACAAACAAAAACCATTTGGGCGCCGCATGACAGACTCACGCACTGTGCATTATACAAGGTACTTTCACGCAATTTTGTTATCGCAGGACTCGTCAATCAGTGAATATTCTTTAAAATTATACT
>NW_008754108.1:0-138 GCF_000715545.1 Opisthorchis viverrini | reverse complement strand
ATGTAACACGGCGAAGTAACGCCGATGCACTAAGCAACCCTAACGCTGTCACTTATGCTCTGAGCACGTGGACTTTCGACAAAGTGGGCACTTAATGTATTTCTACGAGAGGCTGAGCCGACGTGTAGACAGGCAGAC
>NW_008754107.1:0-1779 GCF_000715545.1 Opisthorchis viverrini | reverse complement strand
CGTTGGAGAACACCATGTGGCCAGCAACTTCCGCTATTTCGGAAGTTAGTACTGCCTAAGAAAACCTGAAGTCGGCACCCAGCTGAGGCAGTTATTTACATATTTCCATGTGTTTCTAGTCTAATCCAGGTTGAGCACCAATTCGAGTCTCAGATGCTCTAAGACTGTCCGATTGTGCATTCAGATCTCCGGAAACAGAGCATTCGAGAAGTCAAAAGTTGTCTTTTACCGGTGTCAGAGCTACAGTCATTTGGGATGTAAGCAGAAACGATCAGCTGATAGCGATGAACTTTACGCTTGAGCCCTTCACGACGTCACCAGTGGGATCGCACATAGATGATTATCAGCGGTATCCGGTTAGCCAGGGATCCTTCAGCCCTGTGGGTTAGATCAATGTCGACACTTGCATCCTACCGAGGCGGACTCTGGATTCCATGAGATTCGCAAGCGTAAACGGGTGAAAAGTGATGGAGCAGGTAGCTCTTTGACACTATGTATGTTGTATCTCCAAACTCGAGAATTGCATCTACCCAGTGAGCTCCAAAAGAGTGATGCCGGTCGTGGTTTGACGAAGAGTCTTCAGCACCATGTAAATAGTGTTCCACCAAGTAATTATGTTGTTGTTACTCATACTCAGATCTCCGTTTTTTGTCATATTTACGTTCCCCCCTCATTCTCATTGCAGCTACCGCGTGATTGTTGTATACTGAATAAAGCCTTTTGGATATTCAAATCTCAGTTACGGTGACTGGTTTACCTCGGCTCATCTGTCTAAACTATAAAAGTACGATTCTTCATCGTTTTGATTCCACTCACAGAAAATCTTCATTCATGGGTTTTCTTTGGTAATATTCGCTAGGTGGTATGATGATCGCATGTCGATTTGGATGTTTGGCTAGAAATACATCAATTTCGTGTACGCGAATTGCCTTCAAACGGTCTTTGTGCATTACCGCCTGGTGTTGTGAAAGTTCTGAATCAAAGCGTTCGGTACGTCACTCATTTCTTCATCGTGGCTAGAATGGCTGCAGCTACGGTTGCTGACAGTACCGAATGCAATTTCGACATGTCGTATTGCTACCACTCCCGTACTAGCACACCTTATTACGTCCCATCAACTATCATACGCGGTAGGACTGGTCGTTTTAGCTGGACTGTCGGATGCCGTATGGCTTGATGTGCTTTTTAATCCTTGTCTGGTGTAGCTAGATGGATATATTGCCAGAACTTGGCCCAGTCAACAATCACTGTTTGGAAGTTATCTGGACCCAGTGGCCGACAAGGTCATGATGACCACATTGGTGTTATCCATGACGGCGAGCCAATTATTTCCAGGTATTCCAATTGTGTGATCAAATCTCGTCACTGGGCAGTCACTCTGACACTATTAATTATTGCTCGCGACGTTGGGATAGTTTGTGCTGCTGGATATTTGAGCTTCCTATCACTCCCGGAGCCAGTAAGTTTGTTATTTCATTGGGCTAGTGCTAATACAGTCCAACCCAGGTTAAATTCTCTAACTTGATGCAACTCCGGCAGATTCCAGTGGAAATGAAGGCTTCCAAACTTAGTAAGGTAGCCAGTTTATATTTTACCTTATGCCGACTTCTTCCTACGTGCACGCGCTCATTATCAGTCATGCAGTATTTTTGTTTCAAGGATTTCACTTCAGCTCACTTCAGTCTTCAGCCGTGAACTGCTTGCGTGTGGTCCAGCTGAAGCACTGTTTCGGTACCTAGCTGTCATGCTACTCGAGGGAGGCACGAGGGCAGAGATACC
>NW_008754106.1:0-1780 GCF_000715545.1 Opisthorchis viverrini | reverse complement strand
ATGAGTGTATATTTGCTAATTTGGAGCAACTCCGTTTGAAGTACCACATAAGGTTGACGGAAAACCGGGGACTGCGCCTAAAGGATGAGCCCCGAGAAGGGCGAAAACGGTCGTGGGCTGACGATGGATTTCGGCAAAATTTTATTTGCATAATACAATACAAATATATACATGTATCGCGATATGCGATATTTCAAATATCGTAGCGACTGAAACATGAGGCGGCCTGGTTAATGAAGCACATTCAGTTGCCTGAGAACATCATTTAAAACACCAGAGATTCAGCTGGGTTCCAGGTGAGTCTGTCGAAAAAAAGAATTTGGTTTGCAGATGAGTGTATATTCCCTAATTTGGTGGAATTCGGTTTGAAGTATAACATAAGATCTAGAGAAACCTAGGTGCTTCGCCAAACGGTGGAGCGCTGAGAAGGCCGAAACCTGTCGTGCGCTGTCTATGTATTTTCACCAACCTTATGAGTAGTACATTACAATACAAATATATCCATGTGTAGCGATATTTCAAATATCGTAGCGACTGAAACATGAGCCGGCCTGGTGAATGCAGCGCATTGGGTGGCGTGGAACATCATCACAACACGAGGGATTCAGCTGGGTTCCAGGTGAGTCTCTCGATAGAACCAAATTAGTTTGCAGACCAGAGCATAATGGCTAGTTTGGTGGAATAGGGTTTGAAGTACCACATAAGTTTTGAGAAACCTCGGTGCTTCGCCAAACGGTGGAGCGCAGAGAAGGCCGAAACCTGTCGTGCGCTGTCTATGTATTTTCACCAACCTTATGAGTAGTACATTACAATACAAATATACACATATATCGCGATATTTCATATATCGTAGAGACTGAAACATGAGTCTGCCTGTTGAAATCAGCACATTCTTGTGCCAGAGAACATTATCAAAACGCGAAACATTCTGCTGGGTCCAAGGTCAGTCTCTCGAAACTAGCAAATTAGTTTGCAGATATGTGTATATTCGCTAGTTTGGTGCAATTCGGTTTGAAGAAGAACAAAAGATCAAGGGGAACCCGAAGACTGCGCATAAAATTTGTGCACTGAGAAGGCCGAAACCGCTCGTTGGCTTTCGACGGATTTTCTCCAACCTTATGAATAATACATTACAATAAATGTGTATGCATGTATCGCGATATTTCAAATATCGTAGCGACTGAAACATGAGGCGGCCTGGTGAATGCAGCTCATTCAGTTGACTGTCGTCATCATATAAACACGAGAGATTCAGCTGGGTTTTTGGTCAGTCCATCGAAAGAAGCAANAAAGAAATTAGTTTGCAGATGAGTGTATATTCGCTAATTTGGTGGAATTCGGTTTGAAGTATAACATAAGATCTAGAGAAACCTAGGTGCTTCGCCAAACGGTGGAGCGCTGAGAAGGCCGAAACCTGTCGTGCGCTGTCTATGTATTTTCACCAACCTTATGAGTAGTACATTACAATACAAATATATCCATGTGTAGCGATATTTCAAATATCGTAGCGACTGAAACATGAAGCGGCCTGGTGAATGTAGCACATTCGGTTGCCTGAGAACATCATCAAAACAAGAGATATTCAGCTGGGTTGCAGGTCAGTCTCTAGAAACAACCAAATAAGTATGCTCATGAATGTATGTTCCCTAATTTGGTGCAACTCGATTTGAATTTGAACAATTATTTGAAGGAATCCCCTTGATCTGCCTACCGGATGAGCCCCGAGAAGGTTGAAACCGTTCGTGGGCTGCCGAATTTTTCAGCAACCTTATGAGTAGTA
>NW_008754105.1:0-1781 GCF_000715545.1 Opisthorchis viverrini | reverse complement strand
CGATATATCTCATAAAACATGAGACTAGCAAGGACGACCATTTTCAGAAAGTAAGCTATGTTCACCACGCTGGTGTTCTCCTTGACTCACAGTTACTTAAAAATAAATGGTCAAGTTTTTTTCAGTTTTCTCCTACTTATCTTTGTTTGTTCTGATCAAAAGATAATGAAATGACGTCTTTCTTTATCTCTTTCAGGATTGAAATTTATCGCAGCTGTTCACAAGACATTAATTTTCATTCTACTAGAATAAAGAGGCACTGAAACGTCACTCAAAATCCACAATGTTGTGGACATAGAATAAAGAAGTTTTTTCTCATTTTTATTGCCCAAGCTCAATAACTTTTGTCTATCACTAAGCAGTTGCGCGGGCTGCAGGCGTATCGCGTTTTACAAACAGACACACCAAATGACGGGTGATAAAATGAACCCTGGACTAATAGAACACGAGACAATGCTTTTTTTCTAGATTAAAAAGTGAGTTAGTTTAACAATAGACCTACTGCATAATGAATGTCACTTGTTGAAGCTGACGAGTTGATGTTGTTTATAATATAGACTGAAAAATGGCCAAAAGCGCACTGAAAGAACAAATTTGAAGGACGGGGAAGGACGGAATAATTTTTCTCTCTACCAAAAATGTGCCGTCAGTTTCAAATTTGTGGAACTCTTTAGAGGCTTTCCGAGACTTTATTCACAGTCACAAGTTACGATGAGACATTTTGTTACACGGCTTGGTGTGGTTTGGTTTTTTTTGTTTGGAGGCAGAGCATTCTGGGCAAAAGTGATTGATGTTTTAATACTTAATCACTAAATATTGTACACACACGTACAAACAATTCTTCCATTTTGTAGATTGTTTCTAAAAACAGAACATCGTTCCAGAAGATTCACTTTATTTGATCCCGTTCAATATATTATTCCTGTTGTAATACTTCCAATGGAGATGAATGAGCTTTTCATAAGAAGGAAGACTAATTAAGAAAGTCAACTCCCCCAGTAAGGGGTCTTTCATTAGGAGAAAGTCCGCATTAATGAGAACATTAGAAAATCTTTGCCTAATGATAATCGAAAGCTGTATTATTTTGGGACATTATACGGATCTGCATGACGGAAAACTCCATCTGATTTAGCCACACACACACCGAAGAAATTAACGCTGCACAAGCTCATTACTGATGTTTTTCCCTAATGCTTCATGAGCTTGTGGGTGAGCAAGTTTGAATTCCTTGAGGGACTTTTCATTCGGGTAAGCTGAGGAAAATTTGCAGGACCAAACCGAGAAGGATAACTGGTCACAATTATCAGCGGGAATTTTGAAAAATCATCCATATTGTTGAACTAATGGTTATTTTGCTATACGAACCCTGGTCCGATAGGTATGAAGACAAATACATCAGTTGAACTCCGAGTCAGCTGGCTGCAAAATGTTCGGATGAAACGAAAGGAACTAGGTGTGACCTCAACATTCTGATGCAAGAAAGATGTTTCATCATGGACTTCCAAGCCTAATAAATTAGGGTTATTAAACATTGGTGTATGCATCCATGACCCTAAGATTTATGTTCAAAAACGTTCTGTACACACGATGGTTGCATATCAAGGTCCATTACCCACATGACTCTCAGTCAACATCGACTCTAGATTACCCCTTTTTAGCTACCAATCTTAAGGCTGCTAGGAACTTCAATAGCATTCGACCTGTTTTGTCCTTCTTAAGTTCCATCACGCTGCCGAGTTTCCAAGAAGCATATGCTCTACTTGAACCCAAAATCCACGAAA
>NW_008754104.1:0-1782 GCF_000715545.1 Opisthorchis viverrini | reverse complement strand
TCAAACCCATCATACATAATATATAATGGAATAAAAAGCAAGCAACCCGGGTTAATCCAGACGGAATTCCCAACTGCACAGAGAATCAAGTTCCTGGGTTGAGCTGAAACGCTGGGTAGCATTCATCGCCTGTCTGATTAGCATGAAATTCTTCAGTTTAGACAACCCGAATTTGTAACCTCCAGGAAGTTTATGTCGTGCGGTAATGATGACGAAATTTTGGATACATACTCGTTCTAAAGGAAAAGACTCTTTTGGTGTATAAGCAAAAGTACTTAATGGTCAAGCAAATATCCGATTTCAGTAGACCTATTATCCGTATGAGAAGAAATTAGGTCGTTCATGGGGAATTGTTCTCACTAACAAGCCAATCTAGAAAATGTTTGGAATGAAATTAACATCAGAGAAGGTAATCGATCGGTTTCTTCTGAAAAGATTTGCTTACCTGACACAGGTGCTGGTGATTCTGTGATGTATAGGAACTAGTCTCATTATGTAAATATTTACTTATGACAGTCGAACAGAGATTGCACCCAGGTTTGTCGGGAATTTCTAAGGAAACAAGAGTAAACCATTTAGTTGCACGTCTTTACCCTTCATGCTTGTTTTGCTGAAATGCCAATTTCCATCAAACTCAGTGGTTCGTACTTGTCAAGGTCGATTATCTGCATTTATACTATGCTCCACTGAATACCGCTTAAACTGAGCCATTCTCCTCGTTCATATGAATCTCATTTCAACGAGTTTCGGATGAATTCCTTGCTTTAAGCGATGTTTTAGGGTAGACAACGTCCAGCAGCTTATGTATGTGCAAACTTCTCTCTATCTCACCTAGCGTAGACGCAGAAAATTGGTTTCTTCAGAGCAATGTGGACCCCGTCAGCGGTAACACACACAGCCAGGTGGGTCGCCCGTCAAAACTAAATTGGTATGAAAACGAGTTTATTTCGCTAACTTATTGGTTTTGATAGAACTCGGTCCATTCCACTTAGCCTGACAGTAGGAATGAGGCAAAAATCGAAACCACATGTACGATGGCCGATTGGTTCATGTTTGAGTATTACGCTATAGATGAAAATCGATTCTGCCTTCCACACAAGAGAGATTTATCAACATCTAGAATGCGCATAGCGAAACAATAGCAGACTCGCAAAATTATTACTTTGAGTTTGCTTAGATGACCTATATAACGAGGAAATGCCACTTTCTGGATTAGGGTCCTTGAAAGGATGCAAATCACTTGCAGACTGGTAATACCCCATTCTGTTACTCAAAGGGCGAATGGGGCTCGTAATTTTCCGAACGAAACTTTACCCCAATGACAATAATTGTAATACGATTATATGACTGACCTAGAGGGAAGAAAGTTATCTTAGACCAAAGTTACAGTGTATGGCGAACGCCAGTTATCGGCATATCCAACTTATGCCTCAGTCAGTTCCACCACTGTCCCAGTTGATTTCGTCACTCTGTATTTAGTTAGCCGATCTTAATCGATCGATCTCACAGGAGTACCAAAGGTGATGATGAACCTGTGCCAATCTCGTATCCATCCCTGTCATGTTTAGCTCACACAATAGGAGTGTCTTACTCGCATCCTCACCGTAGCTAACCGAGACAACTTTGGTCATTCTGTGCACGGATGGAAGCACTGGAAGTACAAGAATTCAATTCAGAAGGCTTTCTAAGACCGTGTTGATTAGTAGCTGGGCCCTATAAGGGGGCCTGATTCTCAAGTACATGCAGAGAGGGCTTGAGGAGATGGACTCACTAAACCGTCAA
>NW_008754103.1:0-1784 GCF_000715545.1 Opisthorchis viverrini | reverse complement strand
CACAACAACTCCAATAACACTTAGACCTGATTGGTGAAATACCTTACCAGCATTATAGTTTGGTGGCTGAGATAGGGCATTCGGAAACTGGCAGCTCTCGCACATGGCCAAATTCAGCACAACAGCTTGAAGCGATATGATAGCTAAACAAACATGACTGCTTCTGAGTAAATCAGAAGTCAGAGGCCATGCACACAGAGTAACAATAAACCTCTCAAGCTATTACATGAAACACTGGCTTCAAAATAGTCAGCTAGGCATCAGGAGCCTTTCTTGAAGCTCTGAATATTTGGAGATAATTTCTCAATGGCGTGCACTTTGACAGAGTTTACGCCATGTTATATACTTCATCAAGCCCAGCTTTTCGGTTCTCCTTGTGAAAAAATTGTTGGAAAGGAAACTACCTCTACCGCGGCCAAAGTTTGATTTCATGCAGCGTAACAAATAAGACAGTTCAGAGGTTACGAATGAGTCCACCGGTTTTCAATGATATCCCCTGCGCCCAGATTCAAACAATAACGGCATATCACGTGCACCCAGTCAGGCAAGCAATAATTAGACTGTAAAACCACAGTTATTTTATGCAGACGATTCACTTGGCGGTCCCGATACAACAACACAACTGGTATCTGAACGTCTCTAAAGGCGGCCGAATGTTAGTGATAATTCAATCTGATTTCCAAGTGCGTTTTGCAGGGAGATGACCCATAGTAGACGTATGTAGGAAACGTATAACAAGATGTCTTGCTGCAGTGAAACAACCATCAACGACAATATCAACAAAAGCGGCCGCATATCCTTTTGTCCCAACGTAATTCTGAGCACGAATCAGATGCAATTTAAGTGGACACAACGAATAGACCGAATTCGACCGATAGCGCAAATCTACTGACAACATCGACGACATCGACTGAAGGGGTACCAGTTGGAGCATCCACAACAAAATTGTCGAAAAGTTGTAAATGACCTTGAACCGTGATTTTCTGCAACTTTACTTGCTAGAAATGTTTCGCTGGGGTATGAATAAATCTGGAATATCAGCAGCAAGTTCAACAATCTAGGGTTGCTTTAAATCATATTTTTGGTTACTTAAATAATGTGAGTAGATCACTGCTGCCCATGTGACATTTCGATGTGCCTGGAAATCTGTCCGAAAGTGCATCTCAAATCGAGGAGAACTCTCGATTCCAGCGTGGGTTTTGTTGTACTTTTGACGCATTTCTGTAAGTAACCGTGGGTGTGGTGGATTATCAGGTCTGGTGTTTTCCGTTCAAATGGCAAAGCAGTCAAATTAAGCGACTCACATCCAAAGCCCGAATGATTCCACCTATTCTAGGAACTGATCACTTGTATTTCCAGGAGACAAAAGTCATTCATGCAATAGCCACTGGCTGTTCAGTGATACAGATATTTTCAAAAATGAATAAATGTTTCGAAATTGTGGAAAACGAAATTTTCCCAAACTGTGTCGAATTCAACTACCTTGGGAATATTCGATCGGGGTGTTGCAAAATACAGCATTGAAGCACAAATGCACAGTAGCCTTCAGTACCACAAATTGGCTGGTTAGGACAGCGGATAGTTAGGATGAAAGCTAACGCGGGCGCAAAAACGGACAATTTAAACCATTTTCAAAGAAGTGTTGGTTGATTTGCCCGAATTTTGGATGCAGTAATAAGAACAATGACTACTGCATGGCTATTCAAAAATCCTCTTCGGTGGGCAAGCCAATCAGACCAGATCCCAATACGTGTGTGTAGGAAATTCAAAGTTGATAGAAAATG
>NW_008754102.1:0-1788 GCF_000715545.1 Opisthorchis viverrini | reverse complement strand
GGCAATTGGCTTGCAAATGTTTCGTCACGATAGGAGGAGGTATTGTCAGCGTAAGGCTAAATGGGCACTCAACAAAATTTAAGAGGAAAGTGTTTCACTAACGAAAGCATTTTTGTTCTTCCGGGCTGTCACTGGAGTTTAGCACATGAGAAGTTCTTGTCAGCTGTGTTACAGTTCATGAACTACGTGTTTCTAAAGCCATTCAGCTTTCTTCGATCCGCAGAATTCGATGCACTGTACAATAATTTCCTGCGGAAAAATCACCATTATCCATATTTCACCATGCTAGTCAACACAATTTGTCATAAAGGCTTCCATACGCTGATATCAAGGAGTGGTAACAAACGCTCTTCAAGTCATCAATACTGAATACAGAATATGTAGAATTCTTCCTAGTAAACTAGCACTGATCACAGACCAAAAAATATTTGAGTTTGCCATCAAGAATGGTTCACCTTTTACTGAGTAGACTTTCAAGTAGGCTTTCAATTAAAAACACGTGGACTAAAATGGGTACAAAAATTGTCCCCAAATGTGATTTGAACCATGAAAAACCCTACAAGGTTTAATTGCCGTTAAATAGTGAGTTCAGCATTGTCAACTTTAGAAGAGCCATGATGAATTTTCCAAAGAACACTGAATATGATTTGTCGGGCTTCTAATTATTATTGGTGGATAAAGTCATATCGAAATTTCCCCACTGTCTGCTCGTCATCCACAGTAATCACGTATTTAGCGGACCGGTCAAGATAGTCTGAGTGAATAAAGTCGCAGCAAACGGACTCCTGTGCTTTCCATTTGGAAGCTTTTAAAAGTAGATACTTTCTTGCAATTTTTGTGGAGAAAGGTCGCATGGTTTCAGGCACTCCTGTACCCGATATTTCGGAAGGTTTTGTTTGATTTTATTTCACTATTGCTGAATAACTTTCAATAAACGCCATTAGCAAGACTATTCTTATCTCTAGAAGATGCCGAAAATTTATTTACTGTGAAATATTGAAATAAATGAAAGCGAATGGATGAGTGAAAAAAATCGAGTGATGCCTCGTTTTGTCGAAAAATCTGTAAATCTGTAGAAGGAACGTTCCCACAAGTATTCTTTACTGCACTGGATCTTGGTCGTTCATTTTCTATCCGAGTGTACCTGGTGGATAATTTTAGCGTCTGTCATGGTTCTCATTCCATTTGAATATCCTAACTCTCTTGTATTTTGTCTAGGGCCTGAGTTTCATAAAATGACGAGAAAACTTGAGCTAATTAGAGTTCGCATAGCTCCCTCTTTAAATTCCTTGATTCTGACAAATTCATGAACAAGAAACCCTCTAGTGTCGCAAGAAAATTCATTGGATCAATAAGTGCAGATAATTAGCTAGCATGTGTATCTACTTGGTAACCGATAACGCGCTAATCCAGAACCCGCTGGACGTGTATTAGTAAAATCTATGGCTATGCGACGAATTCCGCTAAGGTATATTCAGAATGCTGACAGCTAGTCCAGCCTTAAGGAAACAGGCAACTACCTAAATTTCTGCTCCAGATAGTATAAGGACCACGATTAAACAGCATTGTTCAGGGAGGCTCCAAAAGGTGTTATTCATCGATATTATCTTCAGGACCCTATGTTTGTAAACTAATTTACTTCACGTATTGCGTTAATGGTTGTTTCCGTGTGTCTTATGTTTAAATCAGAGCCCTACATTAAGGCATCGTAATCTTCTTATTCAATTTGGAAAACATCCCTAGTGAAATGACAACACTGGACTTATAACACTGCTTATGTAAACCTAA
>NW_008754101.1:0-1788 GCF_000715545.1 Opisthorchis viverrini | reverse complement strand
GATGGGTTCGTCAGTATGTGTGATGGGGACATATTACTGACTAAAAAGCCGCACACTAGTGCCAATAAATGTTACCAGGCGTTCAGTCCGTCGGGTATAACTGCCTCAAACTACGGAGTTTCAAATTCACTTCTCAACGTGGGTTGCATTTTCTTAGAAGCGATGGAATGGGTATAAGGTTCTATTAGTCATTCGTGTGGCCGGTGACTTCCAGAAGTGCTTTTTCGGTATAACACTACCCGTAAGTAGATGCCAAAGCACGCGCGGCGCGGATGGTCGCTAACTGGATGTTTGCCGCTGTTTCGGTTTGAGGAATACATTTTCTGCAGGAATATCTCGTTACTGATAAATTTAGCAGTAGTGTAAATAATGCTTCGATTATGATTGTCTCGTCCAGCGTCTCACCGCTGTCACATCCTCTCAAATTGCCTTTAAAAGTTGATACCGTGGACTTTATCGTACTCTATTGTTACTCATTCTCTCCGATAACAACATGGTAATCCTGTGGGAGAAGTGAACGTTCTCGCGTTTCGTTTCGAGTGGAGAGGTTCTGATTAAATCATGACTGACGGGTACACTCTGGGATTAACACGTTTGTGACTTCCTTCAACCGAATGTGCTGCACCAGGCCGCTTTGTGTTTCAGTTGGTTGGCTATCTTGAATATCGTACCAGTCAGAACATGAATCGGCCTGGTGCAGTAGAATAAACAAATCAGATTAGTCCTGCTTGATAACCAAATCGGTATGAGTACGTGCGCATTTGTCGAATTTCGTGCAATTCGGAATTCGGGGACTGAGCTCCAAGAGGGGCGAAACCTGGCCTTGGGCTGTCCAGGAGTTTTACTCAATATCACGAGTAGTGTGTTGCATCTACCACTTCAAGAATTCAATCAGAACACTTTCGGGAAGTGCCCGTCTTCAGCCAGTTCCGTTTCCACATGTTTCATCTGCTTTGCCAACAGACCAGTGCCACTATTCGTTTTTTGTTGAAAATACTGGTCTTTTGGCAGTCTACCTTCCCCTGCACTGCTTGAAAGCCATTCCTTTTCATCAGCCGATGGTTTGGTACTTTTTCAAACTGTTCCTCGCAGGCATTTGAATGCTATTCAAACATTGGCTCCTCACTTGCTCCGCTACCTGACTGTGTGCGTCATCACCAGTACGGATAAAAAGAAGAAGAGTCTGATTCGCGATCTGGTCTATTTGATTCAACAAGAAAGCTACTCTTATCGGGATCCGGTGACGGAATTCTTGGAATGTCTTTTTGTGAAGTTCGATTTCGATGGAACTCAACAGAAGTTGCGTACTTGTGAGACAGTGAGTTCTTCGCTAGGTGTTTTTCTGTTTTTCTCATCGTCATCCTCGTTCTCATCATCATCGTCCACAGCACAACGTCAATACTCAAACAATGATTGATACTTTGGCTCCGTACGATCATAAATTATTTGGAAGGCTTATTTAGAGGAAAAATAAAAGCGAACGCGGAACTTACTCGGCTCTAGCCTACCACAACCTTTCTGAGGTAATCACTCAGACCCTGAATAGAAATTGTCACCAAGACATTGACTTGGATTCGAAGCCATATCTTGCAACGGCTTCACCTATGCGCGGTGGGGATCACGCTCACCCTGGAAGGCGGGTTGCTCCCGCAGCACCCTCTGATGAGGCCAACTTAAAGTTCCAAATTTAGAGGTAGCTGAAAACTAAATGTGACACTGACGTGACTATTTCTCACTGCGCTATCCATCACCAGTGCGCTGTCATCAATGTTGAACACTGATGCTTTA
>NW_008754100.1:0-1789 GCF_000715545.1 Opisthorchis viverrini | reverse complement strand
GTCCCCAACCGTGAACGCTGTTTTCTCCCTATCGAGGAATTTCGTGTTCGATCCATCGACAGATGGTAAGTTAACTGTGCATTCAACAAAAACGATTTTCTCAACTACTTGACAACATCCAAGACACAGTACGGTGAACAAGAAAGTTAATTGGGCAAACACACGTCTCTGTCAATGAGTTATTTCCCTTGACGTATTTCCATAACGCATTTCTGTTGATGACCTGCCTTGTTCGCTTAAATTCAGGGTAGCGCGCCTTTGATTTCTTCAAATATGATTCGCTCCGTTTCTCACCGCGTATGACAAATGATTATTAAGCGATTCAATTTTATACGCGCTAAACGTAAGTATTCCCAGTTTTGCGCGTCGAGCATCCTTTTTATACATATTACAACAGTGTAATGTCGTTGAAAAACTCCAGCTGGTGGTTGTTTGTTAGTAGCTAGAATATAAGCTCAAGTGACAGAGCCGTGATAATTTCGGCATGTTTAGAAATTTGAGGGAGCCCTTGGGCTAGCACAAGTTGTTTTTTCTAGATTAAGAAATGTCCGTTTGAATTCCGTCAAAGGAAGTTACTTTTGAATCAGAGGTGGAAACGTATGTAATACACAGCTGACGAGTCAGAACAGCTATCGTTTGGTATTTAGTGCGAGAGATGAATTTTAGAAAGTAATGATCAAAGGTCTTCTATCGGTTTTGCACTTTAGTACTTGTTGGTAGGTAACAACGAATTTGGGATAAGTTATATGAGGCGATCATCTAGCATGTATGGAAATCGTTTAGTAATAAATTGTACAACGTATTTCACCAAAGATCTCCTAAAAATGATTAAAAAATTAAAGGAAAAATGGGTGATGTTTAGGTAAATAATTTACGGAAGAACAACTAACTAACTAGTGAACCAACTAAAGCGACAATGTACTAAATGAAGACTTATCAAGATGAATACCTGATCTACCTAATGAGTATGCTATTCAATATTCAGTCTTGTTACTCAACATTTTCTCGGAAAAAAGCTGACTGAACTAAGTAGTTGATCAAATTTGTGGTAAATGGATCCACTGGAAAACCAGCACACAAGAATGCAAGCAGATAAAAAAAACTCAGATTTCGCCTCACCTTTGGAGTAACTGATAGTCACTTGAACTGTTCGTGAATGAATAATATTGGTCTCAGACTGATAATTTATAGAATAAGTAGAGAAATTCAGCTTTTGATGGCTTTCCGTTCCATATTGAAACCGAAAGCGCCGTCATTTGGTCATCAAACCGCCAAGTGATCGGACTTTTGCTGAACTTCATTTGAGATTTTTGATTAGTCTGTCAACCATCTGCGAACAATGAGAGTTGCTTTAATGATTTTGCCTTTGGATTGGGTTGTACTCCAGGACCAGAAACACAAACCACATCCATCTTAATGCTGCGTTTAGTGAGCAGAAAAGCTTATGGTAGCAACATGAGTTTATGTGGGAATTTCCACATAGTTATTTTCCATAACTAAGTGCGATCTCTAAACAGGTGTTTCTTAATTATTGGGAGTAATCCGTAGAACATATTTTAAGTGTCTCCAGGAAGATTCATATTCGGAACCTTCTGGTTAGGAGTTCAGGTTTCCTTCACGGGCGACTGGTTAACCCTCTGAGGAATTCAAACATAGACAAGATACAGCACTACTCATTCTTTCATCAGATATACGCAACAGTCTACCCACAACTGTATAATTTAAACTAACCTTTTCGAGATTTTTAGCTCAAATTATACTCTTAAACTTGTTGGCTACAAAATCTTTT
>NW_008754099.1:0-1791 GCF_000715545.1 Opisthorchis viverrini | reverse complement strand
GTGCCATGTTCTCATAATGAACGTAGCGGCGATCCTCATTATCTCTATCCAGACCGCCTCGACAATGAGTCATGTACCGCCACGCGAACCTGGACTTCACGTAAGGGAATAAGCGCCAAATCATCCTTCAGTTCTTTTGACTAATTAGACTGTGTGGAAAAAAACCCTAAATACACTAGCGGTTGAAAATTTCTAATGCCACAACGGTTGTTTTGTCGAAGTCAAACGCCTCAATATCTTGTTCATCTAATGGGATCCATTTGTATTTCGAATACTTTGTAGGTTTTGATGAACCACTTTCGAATTCAAGCACTTGGATTGCTTTTTTTGCGTGAACATAGCAACAATTTTCCGCAGCAATCGTAAATATGTTGTGCTAATAGTTTGCCTCCCAGCATTTAGGATTCTTCATCGGGTACATTTGATTTGGCTGGAGAAATATTCGCAGGTTAGCTTGAGTTGCCTTGCACACAGGGATTTAATTTGAATGGGATAATGCTTTCACGAATATATCTGGAACACATAAGGGTTTAAGTAGCGTAGATAAACGTGACTTAATTTCTTCTACAGCCTCTCTCAGCAGTAAAGGTCGCTTAAGTGGTCAGAAACATCCAAAGATTCGCCTTTCTCCAGGATTTGTCGTTAATCCTGCAGAATTTGCCGGGTCAAAGAGACATTAGCTTAAATGACTCTAACAGTTTGGGACACAGATCGTGCGCATCAGAATCCCGTAAGCCAAAGAACATCCTGCGCGGCAAGCGACAAACAAATGTTGTAGGGACAAGTGGGTGCAGCATATTCGGTGGGTCTTTATGTACCCGGGCAAACTAGTACGAAATTTATGCACGACAAAACGGTTATTACACCACGGATCGTAACCAAAGACAAGCTCCCAAACTTGCGTGTGCAGCACACAAGCGAGCAGATTATTTGTAAACGAGCAAGAATTTATTACATATTCTTGAAAGCAAGCGTGGAAATTCGAGCTAATGTGCTACTGTTTTCCACAGTCAGACCTAGAAGCAATGAATAATAGCCAGAAAACTACTGATAATATTACTTACAAATCATCATTCATGTGACGAATTGTAGCATCGATATACTTCTTGTTATATTAATGTAGTATAACTATATAATATACATAAAATTCTAAAGACGTTTGGAATCACTTGCATGCGTTGTCTGTGGACTCCATATAAAATCTAGCAACAACTGAAAGTGTGCTTGCTTTCTCAATCATGACATTCCACTGCGAAACGACTTGGAAATGCCTCTTTAGAAAACCAGCCTCCCAGATGAAATCTCTCCATGTGGTTTCGTGTAAAATGCACCCCGTTTGCACACAGAAGATCCAAATTTAGGCAAGTACATTGTCAAAAACTTTCAGTACACGGGCGAGTTAGAATATGCGCTCTTCAATCGTCTCACATTATTCGTCTTCCAGCTTGGGAACAGAAAACAGATAAACAGTGCACCGAGTCGCATGCACGTCAAGAAAATGAATTTAATGACCTGTCTATTTTACTGGAGCCTATACCAACCTGGTCAAATTGTCGATTTGTGTTGTTCAGACTTGATCAGTTTGGCGAAAAGCAAAGGATCCTGACGAGCAACACCATTGTTTATCCACTCAGCGCCTAGAATGTTGCAAGTGTTTCAAAGTGCTTCAAAGTCATTGAAGTCTCTGAACATTAGTGGTGCATCCAACCATCTTCATCAAAACTGTTTCAAGCCCTCCAATTGTCTATTCGGCACTGTTCTAATGAATAGGGGAAGATTTAGCGGCCGCGC
>NW_008754098.1:0-1792 GCF_000715545.1 Opisthorchis viverrini | reverse complement strand
GCCCCTGATATCAAACGTTATTGAATCGATGACACACCACTCTTTGATGTTTGGTCTATATAAATTAGCTAGTTATAATGACAACACCATATTTTCGCATCACTTAAAACAACTGTACACAGTTTCTGGATAAAGGTATTGTTGGGTTTGAAAGCTAGTAGGCTCAATTGTCAAGTGTAACATTTAGCACTGACAAAATCCAAACTAGAAAGCAAATTAAAATAAAATTTTAATTACAAATTAAAAAAAATTAAAAATAAAAAAACGTTGTTTAAGGCACACGACCAAACCCCATCGAAAAACTTTTGAACCGTGCTTCAGCAATCGTTCCTTTCGTTACAAATATACCAAGACGAGGTTAATCTGTAGCGATTGCAAGTAGCAACCACAGGTCCATTATCATGCAACCAAATTTAGCAGAATGAACTGTTAAGTTTCCTTACCTTCAACGTACCTGTTATCGAGCCACCCTCAACGTGAGAGCGCAAATAAAGTTTAGGGATCAACCACAGGTATCATGCAACCAAATTTAGCAGAATGAACTGTTAAGTTTCCTTACCTTCAACGTACCTGTTATCGAGCCACCCNGGAAAGCCAGCACATTCATTCAAAATTGATCAATCAGTTCACTGTTGGCACAACTATTCTCAAGACAACCTCATTCGTTAGCCTGAATGTAGCTACTAATCGCCAGACGAACAACATAGGGAGCGAGCCAATCAGCTCTTCACATTTTGATTAATAATGATGCCCCCCAGTGGGACCAGGTGTGATCAGTGATTAAGTGCAGACTGTTTAGAACATCCTGTAATAAACGACGTTTTCTTCAACCAGAAAATACACAATTGCCGAAATGTCGCACTGCTTTGGATTATACAAGTCTGTGAGCTGGTCGTGGCGAAATTCTCAAGCAAGGTATGCCACCGGAATTTTCGAAAATACTTCGTGTGAGGTCTGGACAAGATAGGTTCAATGCGCAAATCTTTAAAAAAATCGGGTTCCCCATAAATTTGTACCCGCTCAATCCAAAGGAGGTTGCGCATACAAATTGTTACTACTCCTCGCAACTTTCATCAAGAAGTAAGAATGAAAGAGCGGGCACCATGGTAACGAAACCAAATATGAATGGCATGCATAATATTGTCCACATTTCTGGTTACTATAACAGGGTTTCCGAACTCCCCGTAGCCCCTGATATCAAACGTTATTGAATCGATGACACACCACTCTTTGATGTTTGATCTATATAAGTTAGCTAGTTATAATGACAACACCATATTTTCGCATCACTTAAAACAACTGTACACAGTTTCTGGATAAAGGTATTGTTGGGTTTGAAAGCTAGTAGGCTCAATTGTCAAGTGTAACATTTAGCACTGACAAAATCCAAACTAGAAAGCAAATGAAAATAAAATTTTAATTACAAATTAAAAAAAATTAAAAATAAAAAAACGTTGTTTAAGGCACACGACCAAACCCCATCGAAAAACTTTTGAACCGTGCTTCAGCAATCGTTCCTTTCGTTACAAATATACCAAGACGAGGTTAATCTGTAGCGATTGCAAGTAGCAACCACAGGTCCATTATCAACCAAACAAATTTAGCAGAATGAACTGTTAAGTTTCCTTACCTTCAACGTACCTGTTATCGAGCCACCCTCAACGTGAGAGCGCAAAGTTTAGGGATGGCACTTTGTTTACGGCGTGTGAAGGTCTCACGTAACTTTTCATTCGGTGAGAGAATCAGCATTCCACAGTGAATGCTGTCATGACGTTGGGTGCAAATTTCCGTA
>NW_008754097.1:0-1792 GCF_000715545.1 Opisthorchis viverrini | reverse complement strand
ATGAGCTCTAGTAAAAGCGAACATCGAGTCCAGTGCTCCATTCGGTGTGGACTCATCAGAATCATTGAGTCAGAACAGGAGGTCGACATTTCGAACGAGAGTAATGTGAATATGAACAAAATTCATATCCCGCAAAACCTCACAGCTGAAATATATATCTATACGAAAACACACAGTGTAAATACGTATACACATAATCCTCGGTTTCTAGGAGAGACCTGGGTGCACACATATTTTCTTACGTGTTTCAAAACCATGGATCATTTTCACAACACTCTACAAGGAGTGCAAAACCCACGTATTCACTTGAGAAACATTTCAATTGGTGTATAAAATAAACAACCAGCTGTCAGCGACAGTTGGTCAGTATGGCATATGTAAAGGGTCTTACAAGCCGTCTAATCTTGTCGGTGAAATTCCACTACATGTGCTGTTGAACAGCTGAGGCGACATCTGAAACAATCATGTCACGAGTGGAACATCAGTGGCCCAGGAGCTCACTAAACCCAAAGTATCGTTGTATGCCGGGTGAATTTATGTACAAAGGAAACCTCTGGCCCTCATGGACATCTGAGAAGAACATCAAGAGTGTTGAGGACCAATTCGTGTTCCTCCCGACAGATATCATTCTGAGTGGCTATCCAAAGTCCGGAATCACATTCCTATCCGAAATAACTTGCCTGTTGCATTTCAGTCACGGGAAACTGGAGTATCTACAATCTGCTATTGAGAAAGTTGAGAAATCCCAGGTGTACTTCAGGGTACCCTTTATTGAGGAGGAGTGGACTGGTCTCTTTCCGACGATGACCGATAAAGTCCAGGCGATGGAATATCTGGATTGTTTGCGACAACAGCAATGTGGGAATCAGCCGCGGTTGATTAAGACACACTTGCCATTTGACAGCATTGAATGTGCGCTGAATCGGCTGGAGCGGAACCTGAGGCCACGCATTCTGTACGTCTACCGAAATCCGAAAGATGTGGCCGTTTCAATGTATAATTTCTATTGTGGTCTCCAAAACTACGGACCCTTTGAAGGAGATTGGGACGAATTTTTCGAAATGTGGATTGATGGATGGATAGGTGGTGGTGACTGGCGCAAAGTTGTTCCACCGTGGTTGAAACAGGCTGAAATTTCCGAACCCACTCAAATGTTAGCCATCAGCTATGAACAGTTAGTGAACGACACTGAGGCCTGTGTGAACAACATTCACCACTTTCTTCTCCCAGAAACTGATTTGGAACCCACAGTGCGACAAGTCATCTTGGAACGTACCTCCTTCGATAAAATGCGTGAGAACAAAATGACGAATTACAAGGATGTAGAAGAGTTCATTCCTTCCTTCCAATTCATGCGTCGTGGATGTGTCGGCGACTGGAAGAACTGGTTTAGTCCCGAACAAAACTCTAGATTCATGGCAGCATACAAAGACACGTTGGAAGATCTGGAACAGTTCGCACACTCGCATGCTATACGTTTTGAATGAAATACGGTTCAAAATTGTTCAGTGCAATTACTTTCACGCGCGTGTATTTCGACACGCAATATTAGTGTTTTTTGGCAAATCGTGGCGTTCTGAATAGCTTTTTCCACAGTGTTTCGGGATTCGTTGAAAGCACTTGCTTGGCTCTGTTTCCATTTGTCCCACACGACTAATGCTGCGCTTACTATCTAGCAATGTATGAGGTTTCTCGGATTCATCCCATTTCATTTCGTGTGTAAACTTCAAAATCCTGATACACTCTATCACCAGTGCACTGAAGCAGCGAACTGAATCTCGACCCTAGTGAG
>NW_008754096.1:0-1793 GCF_000715545.1 Opisthorchis viverrini | reverse complement strand
GCGATAAGGTATGCTTGATATAGGGACAGATAGGTGGTGTGTCTCTGGAATTTCGCTTGCTTTGGACTTGTGGATCGAAGCTAATTTGTTTACTACATAAAAGCAAAACTTTGCGACCCCTCGCAGCCCCCTTCCGTTTGATAAAGATTCAACTAGTTTAGACGGAACGAATTTTTAGACTGACCAAGCGGCCAGAAGCTTGCAGATTTAAGGGTCTCGCTTTTCGTCTGTAAAAACGTACTTATCGCGCTTTTATAAAATCGCCGCCACCTCTTCTATTGGCAAGATTGGGCGAGTGTTTTGTGACCCCTTTTTTGCATGATAGTGTACACCAACCAGAGGACTAAGGTACCGATTAAGCCTGGCAGACTTCATTCTGCGAACGCTTCTAAAGATGTCATATGAAACAATACATCCACTTTGGAAGTGGTGCCATACATATGTCACCACAGACTTATGAAATTTGTGTCACTCATGCAACCAACGTTAGGAGTAATTTATTTGGAACGGATGTGGGCGTGATTTGTCCAAGCTTACTTGGGCTAGANCAAAAGGAATGCCGTCGAATCTAATTAGCCAGGGAAGGTTGATTAAGGGGAATATTTCGCCACATTAGGCAAAATTGTAATGAGCAAACGCACCTGGTGATTTAAATTCCGAAGCTGTTCAGTGGCGTGGTCACTATGAGTTGTATTAAACTCGATGCTACTTCGGTTTGTGTGAACTCACCTACACTGACCCTACCCTTAATGTTAATACCAGCCGATCCACTGGTCATTAAACTGCAGTTCATGTGAGTGCTAGGAAACCAAAACCAGGCTTCATAATTTCCCTATCCCAAAGGATGCGAGAGGAGCAAGGATGCACGTAGTGCTGCGACAACTTCGCAGAATTCATAAAAGGAGCATAGTCGGCAAGGAAAGGTTGCATTTTGTGATCGCTTGTTTTGGCTATTGTAACACCATATGATGTGACACCATGTGCAGCGGTCAAGTCATCACAATTTTTCCGCCGATGCATCTTACACAGGTGGGTGTAGCAAAACTTCCCAGTGTGACGCACATTTGAATCATGCAGAGAAATATGTTTGATCCGAAACTGTGGGCACGCAGTCGCCATCCAGGTCCATCATGGCCGTCTTGATAAGCCTCATGGCCTGCTGACAGTCGGCTGGTCTGTCGAACTGCGCTGCAAGGGCGGATATACGAGGAAACTTATTACTCGCATGCGTCATCAATACTATCTACCGCTAAACATGGAGTAATCAAAGATTTACAATCCCACATATTGAGTGAATGCAGTCATACCCTAAGTATATTAAGCCACAGTCTTCGCAGAGTACAGTGCACAGCGAATGGCAAACTACGATACAAGTATAGTGACCCGGAAACATTGATGTCAGTAATATTGAACGCAGTCGCCCAATCGTTGCAGGAGGTCATCTGCTATCAAATCCATCCTAGCTATGTTTTACTCCATATCGGGCACGGCTAAATAAGGGCGAGTGAGAGAATTAGCAGCCTGGAGGAAAGCCGACGCTTATGAATAGTTCATACGGCCGGAAATGATCAACACTGTGTCTTTGGCGCCCAGTAAGTTGTCGAAAACACCACGAGCATGGATTCTAATCCATTTGAATGCCTTTGTGATAGCGGTAAAATAACTCCCAGACTCCAAGTAAGAGTTGATCATTGTCCAAAATGATTTGTCAACATGTGGGAAGGATAACTAATGTCCGGCAACGCACATAGTCGTTTCAAATTGCTAATCCTGTCATGCTGTAATGAAAGTGG
>NW_008754095.1:0-1793 GCF_000715545.1 Opisthorchis viverrini | reverse complement strand
TGCATTGAAATCAACAGTTTGGATGCATGAGCTCCAAGAGCCAGTGTGAGTAACATTGATAAGCCGTAACCAGACCGTTTTGCTAGACGAACTGGTGAGGTCTATGGAAGATTTTCAAGCTTTTGAGTGACCGCACCTGCTGAATGAAACACAATTAGCCAAATGAATTCCTCCTTTTTAGCGAATATTCCATGGGAGAACACGCCTGATAGTCACCGTTTCAGGATATCGATCCAAATGTTTGAGGGTTATCTCCTCAGCAGGTGTAAGTTGTGTCACACACGTTTTCCGTGAATAAAACCGGCTATTTTCGACTCTTTGCAAATAACGGTTCCCGCCGAAAACGAAGACCGCCTCTCCATGCGAATAGCACACAAAGCATTGTCTCTGGTACATCTCCGGTACGGTATCTTATCTATTCGAAAATTACACGCACTGAAAATTCCAAATCAGCTTGAGAACCCTCTGAATCGACTAATCACAACAGGTGTATTTTAAGTCTGCATGCGTGAGCCCATTGCCTCTTGCTTACTTGATTCTGTTTCGGATATATTTTAGTGCATACCACGAAGAATGCAAGGTCGAATTTAGTTACCACCCATATAAGGACGCATTACTTGCCCACCCGCAATGCTCGCGAGCTGTCAACCAGCTTTTGGCCAAATTGCCGGAGCTGGTGTGGGGATCACCCTGGGGTAAGTTTGCTGTTAAAAAGTGACTCGAAGTAGCAGAAGACCAAGTCTGATACTGTGGATGGATTGTTTGCCATGAAATTCCTCACCCCGAACGGACCTTGTGCTTTCACAACAAAGGTGGACTGAGAACTCATGACCAATCAAATACCATTCGGGAATTTTTTATCTGTTAGATAAATTTCCTAAAGACTACCCTGCTAATGTGATAGCCATCTCTCCAGAGGACTGGCATCCGTCCGGATCCTCCATCTCTGAAGATTCCGTCTAACTTTCCCATTGGTTCACCGGTGCTCGATTTCAGCCTCGATGAATCACTTTGTCTAGTGAACCTTAGACCATCTCGGATGTCAGTCAAACATTTTTAGTTGGTACGGATCTTCTGCGAATCCCTTTATAACATCGTACGATTTCGTGATAATGAGTTACCAGCATCCTCGGCTTAATCGAGGCCTTGTTTTCTGAAAACAGTACAGACTCACATTCACTTGAAAAGCCAGAGTTTTGTGTCTATATGACAGTGATTTTAGGACCACGAACATTGCTGAATAATTAAGAAAAATAATCCTGAACCCTTCAACTGATCGAGAAATAGCTTCACTTACAAAACTGACTGGTAAACTATTGGACGAGGGTTAATAAAGACCTAAGTTCGGAAGTCCCTTGAAACAACGTCAGGAACAAAACTACAAATGAGATTAGTTCGTACTCAGCAGCGCCACTATTGACTGAACCTGGTACAATTTGTCATTTTTGTCATTTTGTTTGATCGACCGACTGCTGAAACGAATAGATCTGATTGGTTAAGTAAAATGAACATGACAAGAACAAGACAGCGTAATGCAGAAATCCGCCGAGTTACCAACAAATTTCTCATGTGGAGTGAATGGTAGGGAGAGGACGCAATTCAGATTACAATGATTTACAAAGAACTACCAGTAAAACACTGATCCGTCTGCAGATGTTTTTCACTGTCTGGACTCCTGAATGCAAGTCCAATTTCCGATATACACTTCAGCTTTTAACTGTCCTTGAAGTCTCTTTAGAGAGACAGTTGCCATACAAAGGATTGTAAAAAAAAGAAAGCAGGTAATGCACGAA
>NW_008754094.1:0-1793 GCF_000715545.1 Opisthorchis viverrini | reverse complement strand
GCTGAGATGGAATTTATCAAGTTGACGCTGAGACCTACAGAATATGGCAGTTCCGAGTTGGTTAGAGCTGAATGAATGAATGTCACTTGATGATACTAAGAATTTGTTCTGTGGTGGTTCTGTGACTCGCCTATGCTTGTAATCATGAGGCAACCATAAACGCGCTTGCAGATGAACATACAACAGCCAATATCTCCAACATGATGCAGTGCAACAAGACGCAATATTCTGAAACCATTCAGGATCAGATCGACTTCCACCACCAACTGACAACCTCAGATGTTTTCTTTAGTGTGATTCAGCACGAATGAGTCGTTAGGAACGACGGCCTGTACCTGTAATTATGGCATATTGAACAGCATGTTCCTAAATGCTGAGAAAAATCACCCAGCCATATGACAGCCTGATTTTTGGGAGCTCTATCCCACTAGTATTTGCTCACTAACAGTTTTTTTTACATAGTGTCAAACAGAAAATCACCCTCAGCCGATACGCACGAATACCTCTGACGCCACCAAAAGTGCATGAATGTGCCTCGATCATCCGGAGGTCACCGAGTTGATAAACATCAAGTACTACCACCCGGTTTGAGGAATGAGGTGAAATCCTCAGTTGATGCTTGCCTAATTAATTAATTACTTGATAATCCGCTGATGATATTTCAGTGGTGGTTGTGTCTGCTCCCAAACTTACGGTTGCCAACAGACTCAACAGTACTTTCGTTAACAGCCGAAAGCAATCGGGATGGAAGCAAGATGGACGGAAAGTGGTGAACCGCTTACTCATTCAGTCAATCCACAACTCTACGGTATCTCAAAAAAGGACCCAAGTATAAGCAGAAACATTGCTTTGACGTAATACAACCTACGACCACACACTCGTCACTCATGCGTACCACCAGCTGGGCTGCCACTGAGACGTCATGAAGGGTACTTCAAAACTAGTCCACTTTGGATAATGCGTGACCACACTGCTTCGTTTAATTTGGAAGTCACATGAAAGCCCTGTTGATGCCATTGAGCAGTGGTGTTGCAGATGCAGTTTGAAAGCTAGTGACGTAAAGTAAGTGATACGACGCAAGTTTCCTTCTGTCTTTCCTTACGCATTCTTTGGTTTGAGTTTAAAGGACAGAATACAGTCACGCGATTTCGGGTGCACACAAAAAACGAGTGTGAATGCCTGCGACAATGCAAACTTGCTAACATTTGAGAACGAAAGTGTTGTAATTAGTTTTGCCACCTGTACATCCTGAGCATCTGTCTCAGCACTCGCAGATTTACAATGAACGAAATTTCTTCTCAGAAATATACATTCACTCGCTTGGCACAGTTTTTTTCGTTCAATAAACCGGTATCTGAAATTGGTCAGAGATGGTCCCAGCTATTTCATTATTTGGGATTTTACGATGAATTCTTTGTCTGCAAAGAACATCGGCAATCTAAAATTTTCACATTTAGCGTATACCCTGGAGAATTTGGATTGTCTACATAACAAGATCATCAATTTTGGGATGATTTGAGTGGTTTTTAGAAACCAGGCAGGAATGGTTAGGCCATTTTCATGAAAAGCGTTTGCGACGGAACATTTCTTCAAGATGCACTCAGAAAGGCAGACAGCATATTCTGGTAGTTAGGGCTTGGCACTGAACATGAAACTTTTGTTGATGCAAATGAACTCTGCGAATATTTCTTCTTTAATGAGTGGAAGGATATGAGAGGAAAACAGGGCAGCAGAAGTATCGCATTGTGAGAAACATCCAGCCTTATACTATCCACAAGAAAATAAATGAAAAA
>NW_008754093.1:0-1795 GCF_000715545.1 Opisthorchis viverrini | reverse complement strand
GAAGAGTTTAAACATCTGTAGCTTGTTGCTAATGGACAAAAAGTGGTCGTTGGATGTCTAGGAAACTGTAGCCGATGATTTCGGGATGGTCCCCGCTGCACACTACGTAAACAGATGCAAGTGCCAGTGTACTTTTTCAGGTCGGTCCTTGATAGTCGGGTTGTTAGAGGAGCCTCGAGAACACGGACGGGTACTGATGTAGGTATCAGTAACACGCACTTCAGCCAAATATACTCATCAGGAAAACGCACTCAGCGCAGAATTTGGTATTGAGAGAATGGTATTCCGGAAGAAGTAACTTCTACTCACCGGGAAATACTAAGTCTAATTAGATGTCCGAATGGATGAGCATGAAAGAATATTATTGAACAAAAGTCCAATCACTGGAAACTTAGTAGATGCATTCACCGCGGAAGCAATCATTTCCCGTTGTCGGGGTTTCTCAAGGGGAGGGTTGTATTCAAAATCATCATCTAACCAACACAACGTTCAGAACACCTTAAGCAAGTTGGCTTCCCCGATTTTAACGTCCCTGTACATCCAGTAACTTGTCAACCAGTCGGACCTGTAAGATGCCCTGTAAACTGACGGAGCGTAGTGCTGATTGTTCTACCAAAACGGGAACATTTTATTTCCAAAGGTTGATGTACCTATCTGTCTTGGGGTATTACAAAGTTCTCGAGTAAGGGTGAGACTTAGGTGACCTGATGTAATAGCCATTTCTATCCGGAAAGGCTCGCTTCCAAATGTGCCTGTTAGGCTCCTTAGCTGGCTGTTTACCAAACAATGTCCACGAGCCAGCCACATGAGCTGTGTTCGAAGGAAAATAGTAGCTCTGCTGTGCAAGCTCTAATCAGTTTGACTTTTCGCCAGGGACTATTGCATATGGGGTGTTCATTGTAAATATATTTTGGTAGTGAGTAAATGGAGAGCAACAGAAGTTCGGTATATATGAAGGATGCTATCCTATTGGGTTTTGTCGAAAGGTCAACGCTGTAGTAAGGGCTCTTACAAAAGTCTGCTTACCAGTATGTCATCAGCGCGCTCCGCGGGGTCAAAGCTATGAATCTCAAATGTGCTACTGCTGACGTCGTATGCATTATAGCATTTCTCCCAGAACAAAAATCTCTGGTGAGATGGCACTCCAAAGGCAGACTAAAATCCTCTTTCACTGTGGCATCGTCTCTTCATGCTGAGAAGGGAACTGGACTATATAATTTGTATTGGTTAATTGCAAGCAACTCATGGAACATGCTCACATTTTTGTCTGAATATTTTATTGGTGAAAAATGGTTTGAACGTAATTTTACAGCCAGATAAAAACCAGATCCAAAAAATTTCTTTTATTACTCAGATGTTATCCTCTGGAGAGATAGTCCTCAAGAATAATGAGCCTCCAGAACCGAACAATTTTCTTGGTCTCTCGAACTGGGTTTTAGTACGAAATCAATCCTTATAGAAAACAATCTCAAAGATAAATTCTCCTAGTGGCTTTGCCTAAAGTGTATAAATACCTAAAGTTAAAGGTGCAACGGGAAATTTAGGGCCACAGTACACAGTTTCACTGGTCGAATGAATACTGTCAGCCTGTAAAGCTGGGCCATAGATAGCCCAGAAAATTGGCTCAGTACACTCCTAGTACGTACTAGGACCTAGTACTTTAGGTCCTGATAATGTGATTATAGGTGAGCACAGTGTTGATTTGTCAATTTCCTTGATATAAATAGGCCGTCTGTGTATACTCTTCTCGGTGTGGCTTTGATTCTATGCGGTACTGAGATGTCCACATTTTGAA
>NW_008754092.1:0-1795 GCF_000715545.1 Opisthorchis viverrini | reverse complement strand
CGGACGGCTGACTAAATTAGGCATAACTGTATGTCGGCTAACATCGCAAAGTGTCGGTTAGTCAGTCAGAATAGACAATGAAAAACCATAGCACCAAATCCCGGGGAAATTCATCACTTATCTTACCGTACCAAGTCCTGGGACCTATGCTCATTTGGCTGCAATGTTCTTTCGTGTACCACCTGATTGTTTCCTGTCCTTAAACGTTGACGAAGGAGGTGCTGTCGTCTCTCTTGTCCACCTCATCGCACGCCACCTGTCACATGTAATATTCATCATCGCTGACCGGTATTCTTCCAAATTTGTCAGGCAATGTTTGCGACCCGCATCGGTCAGAGAGTACCGTGTCGCCAACTTTATTGAAAGTGGTCACCTCCCCCCACACACTCATTCCGAACAGAATCGCTCCACGCTTGCATGCACTTGTGTACATGAACACACAACGATGAGTCACCTTCTCACCCGTCGCTTCTGACTGATCCAATTGCTCGACAGTGCACAGTGACATCACCTCGACCTTGCTGTTTTGTTTAGTTCCGGGTTTAGCCATCAGGACACCAGAATGCGGGTAGTACATGCCTTGTTATTTTGCGAAATCACATCAGTATTCCAGATGGTGATCATCGTTCGATTGGCTTTTCTATCCTAGATACTTACAGTTAGGCTTCGATGCCAACTGTTCCGGTTCTTGTGGCAGTCATTCATGCTTGGCTCCATTTACCACTGGTCCTTGGTGTGATGGGTAGTCCTCCGAAAAATTTACCATCCTGCTTGAATGGTGGCGCACAGAACATTTCCGAGGAACGCTATGGGTAAGTTTCTTTGTATTTCTGGTCATCTAATGTGCGAAAAAAGCCAAACAGATCCAGTTATGCATTAGATGGATATTCGATTCCCTTGTGACGAATGCGACCAGTTATCTTCCATGGAAAAGTAATTCACGTTCTCTGATAGCCCTAGGAACATGAGCTCCTCCTTATGTTGAACATTTATCCATAACACATAAGAGGTATGCATGAGCATTCAGTAAGCTCTGATATTTCATGTTCACACTCCACGTCAATTTCGTTTTAATGGCCCTCCTCCTGTCCTGGAGCAGTTGTTCTGGCGAGCACACAAAAGGGGAAATCATTAGGCTCGAGGTGTGCTCGTACTAGAGCATCCAGGAGTTTGTACTCCAGGCCTGCGGGGGAAGCATTTCTACTATTACACAAGCGCACACTGGACACACCTGGATTATTCCGACTTAACAGGTGTAAATGGCGTAATTTCTCGTAACCCTCTTGACAAGGGTTAGTAACTGTCTACCAACCTACTCCTAGATAAGCAAAATTTTGAATCTCCAAGATCGTTACAGACTTTGGTTCGCATCTTCCGCATCAATAAGTCTCCAGAATAATAAAAGTCGGAAATCGGACACCTTTGAAGTGACGCTTTAGACCAAATGCTGCAAAATGACGCCCCTACTCCACCACCAAAACTGACTGTCACAGAACTGCTTTCGGCATTTTTTCCTCCCTTCACATGTATATGCAACTAAAGGATACAGATGTTATGGACCCCGTGCCTTCCATTCGATTCAATGAAGAATGCAGAACCTAGGCTGGGTACACAGCCAAACGTTGGTTGTCACGCCAAAATAGCTATGTTTTCAGTCAGCCACTCAGCCTAAGTTCACAATTCTACTGCTCAACTTCGGACCTATGTTGAACTGGTCTCGTTATCAAATCGATCATTCATAAAATCACAGGGGGATCTGTTCTAACTCAGTGGAGAATGAAATTCGACCTTAGGA
>NW_008754091.1:0-1797 GCF_000715545.1 Opisthorchis viverrini | reverse complement strand
AGATCGATGAAAAACCGTCAGCGCACATAACGGGACAAACTAGTGAGTTCTTCTTACTAGGTTCCCCTGCCGAATTTCGGAAAGCGCTCCGCGCACATCAAGCCATATGAACTTAGTATTCAAACTTACTGTCAGAGTTTTGTCTCCGAACCTATCTTCAAATTCATGAACTGTGTACTAGTGTGGTTCCTGACAAAGGTGAAACGGTTGTGAAATGTTTGTGAGGAGCCTTGGTTTGCTTCGTTCTACGCTTTCCAATAGAAGAGTATTAGGCCGCTTATCAATTGCGAAACCGGATTTTTCATTGGAGAAGGGGAAGTCTGCAACAGATTTATTGGCCTTCCTATAATATGTTACCAGTTGACGAATCAGACAGGAGCAGGTCACCTGTTAAGATGGTTGGTGGTATACCCTGTTCAGGGGTACGAGCACTGTGTTGCTTACAAAGCAGCAGGGGATCCTAACAGAGTGATGTAGTTCTACCGTAGCGGTTGCCTAGCTGGGATGGATAACGCTGGAGATTCGCCGGCTCATATAAAACAAAAAAAACTTTACAGACAGATCAGGTGGCTGATGATCGAGCTTGGTAATTGGCTTGCAAACTTCTTGACACCAACTGTAGGGGACATCATCTAAGCCTCCTTTCCTGTTTCCATTTATATAGTTCCTCAAGCAGCCAATCACATCAAGAGATATCAAACACTCTTTTATAAACCATATAGATGCAAGCGGACAAGGAAGAAGTATCTAACCAATCGCACACTGATATTGACCTCACGGATGGTCAAGAAGCTTCTGCAAGTGAATTGCCAAGGTCAGCGAACAGATTAGCTACAACCAATGAACCTATCTAAGCCATCAGTGTTTTGATATATTTTCGACACCATAGAATTTACGTCTTCGGGTAGCACAATGGAGTGAGAACTAGCAGATTTCCTTTCATCATGGGTTTTGTACGGTAGCGTCGCATCACAAAAAATAAGACAAACCAAAACACAAGACTGAATAAAAAATGAGCGGAGAATGAAACGTGGTAAGCCAATCGCCGAAAAGTCTTGGATTTCGGATGCATGGAAACATATTTACACATGCAAGGAACACACGAAGCTGGTAAAGGTGACTTATAAAACGTGGCTTATGGATTTTGTAATCGATAATTGGAGTATTTCAAACAGATGACCACTGCACTTTGCACCCCAAATAAATATCCTACACGTTGTCGACGAAACCATAGTTTTACCAGGGGAAAAATTCTTACAACCATCCTCAAATCTTCAACAGTGTTAGTTAGTAGAATTAGCTATTTATTACCCAGCCACTTATGGATATGTGCATCTTACTCAAATGTTTGTAAGCAGCGGACAGTAGACAACTGCTGACAACTGACGGTCGACCACTCAGCTTGTTGATAAAGTCCTCTCACACACATGATAACACAATAGAGGAAAACGCACGAATGATTGCCAACAGCCCTGGAAGGCTTGGTCAACAGACTATGTTCTTTTCGCCCATAACAATTTGAAATCGTCTTCTTTTTAAATAAAACAATCTCCCCCAAAGATACTGGCCGATCGGAGGAAATGAGGGAAAGACAAGAACCAAGATATTTTATAATGAAATCAGACGTGTTCCAAAACGATCCGGCTCTCCCCTTGCCAACGGAAGTTTCAACACAGATCTCTTTGCTAAACTTTTGGTATAGCCTAAATCAGTTGTGAAAAAATCCCTCTCCCTACCGATAAGGTGACGAATCACCAGGCACTGGATAAAACCTTGAAGCGAATCCTCGGTCCATTC
>NW_008754090.1:0-1798 GCF_000715545.1 Opisthorchis viverrini | reverse complement strand
AAAGACCAGGCAGCACTGTACAACAGCTCCGTTGTTAATAGGGAATCATTGGCAAATCGCTCCTCAGGGACAAGGAAATTAGTGCAATATAGGTAGAAAAACTAGTTAACTAGTGTAAGAATATATCGGAAACTAGTCACGTTTGCGCACGAACTTATGGTAGACGTAAACGAGTCTCTCCGTTATGTGGTTCGCTTCAATGAATTTTCGAGCATATAATTGATGCAAACGCATGCATTGCGCCTTTCTAATAAACCCAAAAATGGACAAAACTGTTGCCGGCTGTCCGAGATTTTTTCAGGAAATTTGTGCGTCAACAACGATGTACTGTTGTCCCTGGAAGATCTTACTAAAAGAAAATACCGGACGGCCTCGTATAGCATTCGCTTGGAGCGAAACATCTCAAACTTGCGATTCAGTTGGATTAAGCTTAAACTTCTGTCAAGGCAAGATTCATGTGTCTTGAATCGCCTTAAAACTTTCCGATGGGCCGTCACTATATCAAGCCTCGTTGCAAAACCTTTGCGTTTGTCCAAACCGCCTTCCGAGGTCCTTGCTGGACGTACTCAGGGCTTCTGAGGAAGATATTTATTGTCGCAGGTCACGTCGGTCGGTTGCCAGTAGAGCCACCTCTGCAACGTCCTCTGATAGTGAGCGACCAGATGAATATCCAAGTTTAGTTACTCTGGGATTCTACATAATGGTCACGCGGTGGGCGGCAATGGTGTGATGATGATTATGGATGTTAGGTTGGTTCACGACTTGTTTCGATTCCTTGACCACATCGGACGAGTAATGAATTTATCGGTTGTTGTTGCAAGAGGTTTGTAAGTTCATGGTGTAAATCCTTTGGCAACGGGAACTAGACGGACCGGCGCTCCATTCCTCAATTTTGTGAGTGACCAGTAGTCTAGTATCCGCTGCAGTCCCTAAATGTGTCAGCTCCTAGAGATATCATTCGATTCTCCCTCTGTGATACTCAGGGGTCAGCGGTACATCAAAAAAGGGTGATTTTCTGGAAGTGGCAGAATACATATAAGCGTACCTGTGATAATGAAATGATGAAGGGGAAAATTAAACGGAAGCTTCATAGCAAGCCAGACCCGCTGAATTTCGTACGGTGTCATGTCTTGCACCCGTTAACGCACTAAAGCCACCACGAAATTCAGCGCAATAGAGGAAAGCAGAAAAAAATAAATTGAAGAAAGGTAGCAAACCGATGACAGTAGCTCAATTGTAGAGGTTGAAGACGATCAACCTGACCACACCGTACCGTATGAATTCAACATCTAAGCAGCTGCACACATCGTTTGTTCACATCCGCAGATTGTATGAGGAAGTTTGAAATCCTCTGACTATAGTACTCCGATGAAACATTCTAACCGAAGTTCATACAAAGACACTAGAGAGCCGGTTGCCTATTCTCATCTCCTTCTAGGTAGGATCGGGACAGATTCCCCTTACCAGTCAATGAGCAACTTTGAGGCATTGAGGACGGTATCACGTTTCCCTGTAGTCAACTTCTCAAATCACTTGCGTCTCCGTTTTCTATTGAACCCTTACTTATTCCACAAAACTCTCGCTAAACTCCCCGCGTTCCGAATTGCGTTCTGTAAATGGACTTCAGGATTCCCCCTAATCACGTTTTATATTGTACGTTTGTCGAACATTTTAATTACCGTAGTGCCCGCCATATGTGTGGTCGTCTGCCTTGGGCCGAACTGGTTTCCTGGAAGTCCTGAGGACATTTTGTGTTGGTCTCCTATTTTGTGTAGAGAAGAGTGTCATTTTCTTCAGT
>NW_008754089.1:0-1798 GCF_000715545.1 Opisthorchis viverrini | reverse complement strand
TTTTTTCTCTCCAATCCAGATACTTTAGAGTAAAGCCATCAGGACAGCCACGAGGGTCTTGTCGCTCTCTTAGAAGAGCGCATGACACAAATAGTGAAGAGCAGCTGTTTTGTTGAACTGTTGTTTATGTGAACTGGTTGAGGTTACTTCTTGTTCAGAAACCGTCTTATAAACACTCACCCTCCTTGGTTCATGTGACTGGATTTGCTGAAGGAGGATGTGATGACTCCTCATCACAAAAGATTTTTCCATTTCTAAAGCTTTTGAGATCCACCAATGCTCTCTGCTAAACATTAGTCTTTTTAATAGCCGCTGTTTTGAGGATCTGTGTGCGTTATCAATGTCACGTGATGGCCGCAACCAGAGCTGTTGACCTTGAGGAGATCTGGTGGTTATTGGGGTGTGCAAGCAACCTTGGTCACATGGTATTAGGGGCTGTGAGCTTGGCTCCTTGCACTTTTCTCTAAACGTCATCCAAATCACCGCTGTGCCTGTTGATTCCTGAGAGCTACTGAGGCAATCAGGCGATGTTTCTAGGATAAGGAGACACTTCGCGTGTGGTGAACTGAAAGGCGTCATCTGACACATTTAAGATGGTAGGCGAAAAGATACGCATGCCTTCACAATTCCGCGATAGGAGAAAACTGGTGTACTTCAAAATGAACGGCAAGCTTGTGACACCACCAGTTGCTGTTTGCCACACATCCACACTAAGTTGACATCAGCTTTCTAGCCGGCAGCGTCCAAGTCGAGTGGTGTAAGCGTGAGTGTTGTAGGTTTGCGCTAGCCAAAAACAAATAGCGTTTAGCACATAACGCAAGAAATCACTCCCAAATATCTGTGAGATGAGGCCAGCCCCGAACAAACCTTTGAGATGGCGTGTATATCACTTGCGAGAATCGCACTACTTTACCGCTTGCTAAAGAGGCCATCCCTCCAAACCGTCGGTCGGAACGTGTACGTATCAAACACCGTTCGCCACATCGGCTCATTGGTTTTGGTTGAGCCAGTGAACCTAAAATGCAAAAAAGACGACCGCTAGCTGGGACCCAATTCAGTAAGACAAATTCAGTGATGGGGCTGAGATCAACTTTAAGCCGTAGGTACCATTATGTTTACCAAACATCCGAAGAGTAAAATGCGGGAAACCGGGCTCGTCCCGGACAGTTTGCAGTGTATCAGTTGGGGTAGAGCTGGGGTTTATGGGCACGTTCTGGAGACAACACAAATCCATCGAAAATGAGAACACGGTCTCATTTTTGACGCGAAGGATGAACCGTTGAGAGCCGAAAGGTGAAACAGACCGCTTGAGATGATAAAGGGTCATTTTCACCTTACTGGTAATAGGCCTAGACACAAGCACCAGTCATGTAATTGTCAGTTCGGTGAATCGGAAGAAATTGGGTTACATGTGCGTGCGGAGCGGTCAACGGGCAGGGAGCTACAAGGGAGGATGATGACTTTTTACTGCCCGGGCCAAAAGTTTTGTTGAGATAAGAAATTTAACTCAAAAGTCTGACCAGCAGGGCCATGGAAGAACGTCTGATATTGGTTCATGAGCCCTCGCATTTGTTTACCATGGAAATATACGGTGCACGGCTGCCACTTTCGTGTCCTGGCTACTCATGAGTAACATGATTTGTGGCCATTTATTGCATCACTGTTTTGTTTCCCTGCTGCTCGTTTCCCCAGTCTCCTTCTTCCCTAAGTTCCTCCCAATCTTCAGTAACTGTTGTCGATATTTTGTTAACAGTTCGTCAGCATTCACGAGTTCGTTTCAGTTCTACCTATTTTCGAG
>NW_008754088.1:0-1799 GCF_000715545.1 Opisthorchis viverrini | reverse complement strand
CATCGTTTGCCGAAGAGAGCGCCGTTTTCCGTACCCAATTAAGAAGTATAGGTGAAAGAATAGAGGTGGTCAACCTTTTACCTGACAAAGGTGTATGAACGGCATCACGAAAAAGCCTGCGTAATCCCACCTGTGCCTGGTTCCAGAGGCTGAGAGATATAGAGTTTTTGTCAGCTTCTATCCAGATTGCTCGAATCAGTGTCTGAAAATAATTACAACGCTCGCATCAAACCCCATCTACCTCTGCTTTTATTCTTTTCTTCACAGTGAGTCTTTCTAATAAATCATGGTTATACGACAATGAGGCATTAGTGTCTAATCTTGATGTTATTTTTTCCAGAATGATACTGAATAGCTTACCTTAATGGGGGGGCAGGATCATGTTTTTCGCTTTATTCTAGTTGGTCGGAATAAGAAATTGGTCTACCCGGAATTCCATAATTCAACTCACCTCTTGCTTCAATACACCTGAGATTCACGGGATGGGTGAGTATAATTGGTGGATGCGCTCCAACGCTACCCTCATCAAACGACCACAAACTTTGCATTTTTCACGCGCTTTCTATCAGCAACACAAGATTTCAAGTCGAACAGCCTCCGCAGACATACCGATGCAGTGGGCACTTTATATACTTAATTATGTTACCGTTCGCCAGCGAGACATCAGAAAATTTTGCGTCAGATGAGTGATTTTAGTGTACGACTGTGGGACAGTATAATAAATTTTCCGGAGAAGCTCAAAATACAGCTTCGTTAGCCACGCCACAACAGATGTATCAGTGACCGCATAAAGTTTTATCGTCCAATGCTGTTAACAAACAAGGGCTAAAAAAAACCTCTAGAAATTTTACAGAAGCAACACACTGTTAACAAAGTTGCTGAAAACTCTGCGACAGTTCGCGACCATAAGGTTTACGGGAACTCGGGGTTCGCGCCTACCCGATCAGCCTCAAGGAGGGCGAAGCCGCTCGTGGGCTGTCGAAGTGTTTTCAACAGCATCGTGAGTAGTGTGTTACATCTGTGCAACGTATTGCAGCTGCGTTTTGAGTGAGTTTCCCACAAATTATTCTAGGAACCGTTTTCCATCCGTGTGCTCCTTGTCGAATCAACATAGTGAGTGTGTTGCGCTGTATACAGCTGTATGATGCATTCGTTCTTGGTTTATGAGTGGAAATTCCATGGGATTTCGATGGCCTCTATCCGGGGGATTACTGCGCACATAATTCGTTGGTATCCTGATGGGACGCAGGTTGTGCAATTTTGTCCGTTTTATTGCTTCTATCAGTCGCGTTCGCAAGACATATGGACAGTTAAATTAAGGGCGTGCCTCAAAATGTGGGAAGGAACACATTTTCAAAGAAGGGCTCGCGTCAGTTTAATGGTCAGGCGATATCGTTTGTGCGCCAAGAACTGTTTGGAATGACTGCTGAGAATGACTTCGGAACTCAGGTCACTGGTTCTCACTTCTGTTTGCCCCAGACACTTTAGCGGGATTGCTCTTATTTTGTAGTTATCAATGGCTTCAGCAACGCAAGAATTTTTCAGAAAAGTTTCACGTAGGAGTGGTGTACATACTGTTAATAAATTCGTCGTACGCCATCCTTTGATGACGAGGTCGCGACTTGCATTTGAGTAATTTTTCTGTAAACTGTGAATGCCAGCGAAAACTGCCACAACCGGGCTCCCACTGGTCTCCTGAACCACCATCGTAGGGCTTAAAAACAAAGTCATTTTTTAATGAATATTTGTGACGTATGTGAGAATGGAGAGTGTGCTCAGTGTAGTGTTGGTAGGCAGAA
>NW_008754087.1:0-1800 GCF_000715545.1 Opisthorchis viverrini | reverse complement strand
AGAGTTGACGAACGTCCTCGTCTATGAAGACCAATTTGATTACAGGCGGTTCGTAGTTTCCCGTTGACAAGATCGAGTTTGACGGTGTCACTGGGGTGGAATACAGGCCTGCATATGGTTCGCGGTGGATGTCAGATTCAACTATTAAGTCACTCGTAAATTCTTCGCTCCGGCCTTTCGAGGAGAACGCCGTTCGATTGTTTCTTTGGCGATGCCTAATGCAATCAAAGAGCGCACTTTTGTTTTTCCAGGTGAGGTTAAGTATGGTAGCTTGTTTTGTCATGTTTCGTTGGCGGACTTCTGATTTAAAGCGGTTCCGCACTTTATGAAATACCAGCTCATCTTCCGTGTCCCCTCAGCCAGCTTACTGAAAAGTGGCTGAGAACGATTCTTCAGACGGCGCCGGATTCTCTCACGTAGCTTTCCGTGCATCAGCTTACGTGTTTTTGGAATGAGTATAGCATCTGCCTTATGAAACTTCCAGACGCTTGTCCACTGAATCTAGTCCCAGGTTGAACTGAGGAAGCAAGATGAACCTTCCTGAGAAGGCCGCGTGATAGGAGTTTCGAATCCATGTTTGAGATCTATGATTTTTTGCTAGGTAGCCCCTGAAATCAAAGATCAGCGTGCAGTGGTCAATATGTCCCAGCGGGACGTCGAGTATCATCTGGTTGAAAGTCTCGTTGCTGATAACCAAATCCAGAGGAATAGTGGTTGTCCTGCGCAGCATCTGGTAGGTGCGACTACAAGTTAAGCCCAAGCGCTCCGCTGAACGACTTTCGGCAGCGCCACCGCAAGCCGTCCACTAGAACCGATGCATTATAGCTTGTCGGCCTTGCCGGAGGTAAAAGTACCTACCTGCAAGAGATGTGGGAAGCGGTAAAGGAGAGAAGACTACAAGTTAAGCCCAAGCGCTCTGCTGAACGACTTTCGGCAGCGCCACCGCAAGCCGTCCACTAGAACCGATGCATTATAGCTTGTCGGCCTTGCCGGAGGTAAAAGTACCTACCTGCAAGAGATGTGTGAAGCGGTAGCTAAAGGAGAGTAGCTCAAAGGTTTGTATGAGAATTGATCATCTTCCGGAGGATAAAAGGAGCAACCGTAGACCATGTGGAGAAGAAAAGAGTCGGTCCCACACTGTAGGTTTGAATCCACAATGCATTACACAACGGTAGAGGGGGGATATCGCAGAGCAGTGTCGCGTATAAATATAGAGCCACTCATCAACCATACCGTATCTTCGGTCATCTCGGAGGATAGGGTAGCAACCCCTTAGTGTGTCCCCCAGCTCGTATAAACTTACGCCACTACTTCTTTCTAGTTTATTACGCTCGCATCTGGAACAGCCTTTCTGATCACCTACAAAGCATCACGCATTATCATACTTTTTCTCAGTCCGTGGACAAATTCCTTACCTGTGAAACAGCTGCCGCCCTACTCAATACCCGAATAACCTCTGACCTCCTCCACGAATCAGGTCCAGCGCGCATGTGAGTTTAGCGACGTTACAGTTAGTGGGCAAGTTTTTTTTTCATTTCCTCCTACTTTCTTGAACCCCTTTAAGCTAATAAAGGGCTTAAATGCCAACTTGATCTAAATATGCAGTGTAAATGGCCCGGTTGTTTTTTATTTCCCCGGTGAACTTATACCTCCTCCTAGTCAAGTCTCCACCCCGGATTGCTCTGTCAGCTCTGTCTAGTAACTGGTGCTCACAGTCTAACTCTAGATGATAAAAACCACACCAAAGTCGATTTTTTCACTTCACCGTCAGAGCAAATTCTGCGCTTATATATATATATA
>NW_008754086.1:0-1802 GCF_000715545.1 Opisthorchis viverrini | reverse complement strand
ATTCTGCCAGGTTGCCCAGACAGGAGCAGTGGAGATGGCGGGTTCGGGTCCGAACCGCGAACCTTCCGATCCGTAGGTTAGCGCCTTAACCATTGAGCCATCTCGAGCTCTCGAGCTAAGGTTGAGCCGAAGCTGATGGACGGAGTGACTTAGACCTGATTTGGTTAGCCGTTAATGAAGGGTAAATAAAAGAACACGTTTATTTCTGAGATATGGATAGGTTGATGATTTCCATTGTCCGTGACGAATCTTTCGGGATACCGGTTTTATGTCATGGTTTCCTGAAAGAGCGAGTTGATAGGCCGCACAGAAAATCCTAACCCTGTGAGACAACAGAGCCTGTAGCGGGTCTAGCCTGTAGGCTGTGGATGGAAAATCCCATGCGCCCTTGCGGCAGACTGAGCGTTGCAAAGTTCCGCCAGTATGCTGGTGAGCAGTACACCTGAAGATGTCGAACTACCAGTGGTTCGGTCGGACGGATAGAAAATAAACTGTACAACAGAGGGAAAGGACAAATTGTTATCGAAAAACACTCGTTCGCCCCTCTAGTTTGTGTGATCCTGTGGCGCGTAATTGGAACTCCAAATTTCTTGAGTCAGTCGACGCTATTTTACTCAGGACATCTGTTGCTTATGCACCAAAGAAGTTGACCAAAGACGTCTATCCACTTCCTTAGTGCTCTCAATTGTGCTTTGTTTTTTTGCTTTTCTGTTTGCTCTACACCATACATATATTGTGTCCACAATAGGTGAGTTGTTAACACCTCGCTGCGGTGGAGTGAGTTCATCGATTACAAGATGAAAAAAACAAACTCTACCTACCCTGAGTCTGTCCACAACAGATATGGGGGCGACCCATTGCTGCGAGCTCAGATCGCCATCCTCCAAACCGGCTTCGTTAAGAGGAGCGGGCGCTGCATGCTCGGAACCGGAGAGCTCAACAAGACTGAATATCCTGGCACCGGTTTCGTCGATATGTGGCGCAGGGAATTCCGAAGTATTTCGGTTGAGATAGTCCAGTGGATTAAGCCAACAAGTAATCCCACGGTCGAGGAACATATGAGGTGAGGTGGCTCGGAACTTGGCACGAAGGTGTTCCATTGTGAGGGCAGGTGTTGGATCGTTGACTACCCAAGGATGTTTGCTGATCTGTTCCAAAGTGTACCGTTTCTTGAAAGTGTGTGAAAAGAGATGAACGTACCAGGTGTGATTATCAGTAGCCCGAGTAAAGAATTACTGTGATCTTTAAAAAAAAGACGAGCCAAGCAAAGGATCAACAGCTTCCGTCCCTACGGTAGACCGCCTTTGAGAGGTAACAGTGGCTAGTAAGTTTCGTTTGTGAATATCTCAGACTGAGCGTGGTGGATAAAAAGTGACATCATGTTTCGAAAGGTGGATAGGAAGTTGGAAAATCACAGCCTAGTTTATTTTACGTATCCGAATAGCGGTAACATGTTTACTTTGACACTTAGTCTTGACAGGAAACTGACCAAGGGGTCTCAGCTCGATTTCGCTTTTGTTGATCAACACACAATGAACTTAGCCAGTTGTCTCCGCCTACCTTCCCCTAAAATGGATGAAATGCATCCAGAATAAGTTGTATCAAGACCAAACCTGAGCGGCCAGACTTCGTGACAAAGTCTACCCATGGTGGGGACATGACCGCATCAATTTAAAACCTTACGGTCAAATCGACAAAAGCTCAAATCTATTAGCAATACACAAACTTATGTCATCTCAATTTGTTGATATGGTCCACAGATCCATTGCAACAATAGCTGTAGCACCCTTTCGGTGCCTAGC
>NW_008754085.1:0-1802 GCF_000715545.1 Opisthorchis viverrini | reverse complement strand
GTTAGGGTAAGGGTAATGATGGGTTTGGTTTGGGGTTAGGGTAAGGGTTGAATTTATGTTTAGTTATATGATTTGGTTTAGGGATGGAATTAGGGTTATGGTTTGGGTTAGGGTTAGGGTTAGGGTTAGGCTTAGGTCGGTTGGGTGTAGGGTTATGTTAAGGGTATTTATGGATAGGTTTAGGGTTAGTGTTAGGTTTAGGGTTAGGGTTTGGTTTAGGTTGAGGTTTAGGGTTAGTTTTATGTTTAGGGTTAGGTTTAGTGTTAGGGATAGGGTTACTCTTAGTGTCTGTTTTAGGGTTAGGGTTAGGTTTAGGGTTTGGTGTAGGGTTAGGTTTAGAGTTAGTGTTAGGGTTATTTCTAGGGTTAGGGTTAGTGTTAGTGTTAGGGTTAGGGTTATGGTTAGGTTTAAGGTTACGGTTAAGTTTTTGTTTAGGGCAAGGTTTAGGGTTTGGTGTAGGGTTAGGTTTAGAGTTAGTGTTAGGGTTATTTCTAGGGTTAGGGTTAGTGTTAGGGTTAGGGTTATGGTTAGGTTTAAGGTTACGGTTACGGTTAGGGTTAGGTTTAGGGTTTGGTGTAGGGTTAGGGTTAGGGTAAGGTTTAGGATTAGGGCTAGGGTTAGGGTAAGGATTAGCGTTAGGGTTAGGTTTAGGGTTTGGTGTAGGGTTAGGGTTAGGGTAAGGTTTAGGATTAGGGCTAGGGTTAGGGTAAGGATTAGCGTTAGGGTTAGGTTTAGGGTCGGTTTTGGTTTAGGGTTACGGATAGGTTTGGTTAAGGGTTAGTGTTTGGGTTAGGTTCAGAGTTAGGTTTCAGGTTACGGTTACGGTTAGGTTTAGGTTGTTTAGGTTTAGGGTTAGGGTTAGGGTTAGGTTAAATTTTAGGTTTATGTTAAATGTTAGGGTTAGGTTTAGGTTTTTGTTTAGACTTAGGGTTAGGGTTAGGTTTATGTTTAGGGTTAGGATTAGGGTTAGGCTTAGGGTTAGTTTTGGGGTTAGGTTTAGGTTTAGGCTTAGGTTTAGGGTAGGTTTAGGGTTAGGGTTAGGGTTGGGTTTAGGTTTAGGTTTCGGGTAATGTTTAGTGTTAGGGTTAGAATTAGGTTCAGGGATAGGATTAGGGTTAGGGTTAGGTTTAGGTTTAGTGTTAGGAATACGGTTTGGTTTATGGTTAGGTTTAGGATCAGATTTATTTTTAGGGTTAGGATTAGGGTTAGCGTTAGGTTTGTGGATAGGGTTTGGTTTAGGTTTAGTGTTAGGTTTAGGTTTAGATTTAGTGTTAGGGATAGTTATACGGTTAGGATTAGGTGCAGGGTTAGGCATAGCTTTTGTTTTAGGATTAATAATAGTGTTAGGTTTAGGGTTAGGTTTAGGTTTAGATTTAGTGTTAGGGATAGTTATACGGTTAGGATTAGGTGCAGGGTTAGGCATAGCTTTTGTTTTAGGATTAATATAGTGCTAGGGTTAGGGTTAGGTTTAGGTTTAATTTTATTAGGGTTAGGGTTAGATTTAGGGTTAGGTTTAGGTTTAGGTTTAGGTTTAGGGCTAGGGTTAGGGTTATGTTTAGGGTTAGGGTTAGGGTTAGGTTTAGTGTTAAGTGTAGGTTTAGGGTTAGGTTTTCGGTTAGGGTTGGGGTTATGGTTAGGTTTAGGTTTGGGGTTAATTTTTGGCTTATTTAAAGGGTTAGTTTTAGGGTAGTTTATGTTTAGGGTTAGGGTATCTTTTAGGTTTATGGTTAGGTTTAGGGTTAGGGATAGTGTTAATGTTCGTCTTAGCGTTAAGGTTAGGGTTAGATTTAGGTTTAGTTTTA
>NW_008754084.1:0-1802 GCF_000715545.1 Opisthorchis viverrini | reverse complement strand
ATTGAACGCATGTCGACACAATTTGTCCACGGTTCTAGGATCTATGGGGGATCAAATTCATTGCCGTCGAATTTGCTTAGCCAGAGAATGGTGGAGTTAGGGGAACAAGATTCAGAATAGCACACGCGTCTACTTATATTTGCAACATGACAAATATGGAGGTTAATACACATCGGGCTGCCGAACCACCAATTTCGATGTTCGCCTATGTAAATATTTTTCCATTAGCCAAACTGATTTAACTGCTGAGTTGAAGCACACTGAGGTGAAGGTTGCTTAGGTGGGGAATATCGTTCTCGCATGAAAGCTCATCAAATTATGGCTCCGTTATACTATTTTCCACGATGACCACATCTGACCGAAGTCAGTCCAATCATCTACGAAAAAATGTGTTTTACTGTCATGTAGCGCACAGATTAAACAAACCCGGATGTCATCACCACGGATATGACAAAAAATTGCCGATCAGGTTGACAACTGCGATCCGACTACATGATCAGCAATTCTCTGTCCAAAGCGAACTTGTGTGATCCATAGTCCTCAAATACGTTTTTCGTTTATTAAATTGGCTCGTCAAAAATTTACAACGTTCCATTTTGTCATTTCCTTCAACAAAGCCACACCCTGGTGAAGCTAAACCAGGCTCAGTTGGTTGGTAGCTTTCATCTCCAAAGGTGACTCATACGCTATAGTAGACGGCTTGTGGGCTAGCTAATCGCTATGTGGGTGAGATAACACGACGACCCACCTGGAACTATCAATTCAGCACATTTAGAGGAACATTTCCACGGGATCATGCTGGAGTGCAAGCGGTTTAGAGGAACATTTCCACGGGATCATGCTGGAAGTGCAAGCGGACAGACCTGATATTGAGGTTTTAAACTGATCGGTTTTATGTGGAGAGCACCAAAAAGCTACAGACAAAGTTTCGTATGCGACAGAAATGTTGCGCGTTTCACGAAGATGACTGATCAGTTAGGCAAACAGGGGTGGGGGCGTAGCACAAAAATCAGCTCGCAGGTATGTTGAACTTCCAAGAATTGATGGACTAGTCTTGGGGTTGACATCATTAAAATCGAATAGGAGTGTGATACTATTGGGCGGGAGGACGGGATCGTTGCAGCTATCTTTGCGAAAGGAATTTCAAATTATATCCGTCGCATGCCCGGGCACACACTAGCAGCAGCTTTTTCGAGCGTAGCCCCCGATTCTGTCTTGATGGCTGCAATCTGTTCCGCTTGTTGGTACACTCTGGTTTGCAGTTATACCACTGAGGAATCATTCATTCTCTTCCGTGGCTGCAACGTGACCAGTGGTGCCGCGTGCCAGATGCACAAGCTCCATCACACTCAGGTGACCAGTCTCAGTTGCCAACGGTAACTGAACACGAGGCAAACATGCGATGGAGCGATCAGACAGAAACTGGTGGCGCAACACTCCGCCGAGTTCCAGCGAAGTGCCAATCAATGCCTGCTGCGGACGGGCGAAGAACAGGGTCGGGTCATATCCAGGTCATATCTTGGCCGACTTGATCCGACTCATGACAGGCTGAAATTCGGCTGGTGTGTCAAAATCCGCCGCAAGTGCGGATATACGAGGAAACTTAGTACACGCTTGCCTCATAAATACTACCTACCGTTACGCATGCTGTAATTCACGAATAACAATCCCACATATTGAAAGCTTGCAGTCATATACCTAAGTAAAATAAGCCACAGATTTTGCAGAGCACAGTGCCTAGCAAGCGGCAAAATACGAAACTAGTATAGTGACCCGGAAGCATTGATGTCAATAATAATGAA
>NW_008754083.1:0-1803 GCF_000715545.1 Opisthorchis viverrini | reverse complement strand
AGAGTCCCTAGTCGAATGCCTTGAATAGGTTGATGCTTGCGGAACCTCAAGCGAGATTAGAAATATATATGTATATATGTAGCATGGCTAAATGGCCAAATATGATCGCTCACTGGTTCGTTCTGTACGGCCAATGGCGATGTGCGGATTGTAAACGATTTCAGGTCCATTCCGCTGGACGTGTGTTGCTAAGCCGTGTTTGGTTGGCTCCGCCAACGGATTAAGAGAGTAAACGAGGTACTATCATCCGTGTGTAGAAGAACGGGTGGCGATTTTGTTTCCGGACGCGTGGCCTTCTAAAGAGTCATAAAACACAAATTGTCAATGAAGGTGCAAGGCCAAACTGGAAAGCTATGCTAAGAAAATCCGGTGTCTGAAAAAAATGGGCAACTGAGACATTTATGAATTCTACGGCATTCGTGCGTTTGAGTGGTTGAATCAATTACGAAACTACGGCATTCGTGCGTTTGAGTGGTTGAAACAATTACGAAATCAAAATTAGTTTCTTTTTTAAATTTGTCTTGAGACTTGGCATTGGGGCAAAATATGTGCTATGTAAACGCTGTCATACGATAGCAATAATTCCGGTTTGTCGGTTGCCGATAATGTGGACGCAAGTTTCGATTAAAAGAAGATAAATGTATTATATTATCTTAATTCCTTCCAATTAGGACTGTCTGGAAACCTCAGGCAGGAGTAGAAACATGATTTTGCTTAGATTTAATTTGTGCCCAAAATAATGATTAAACACGACTCAGGACGAGAAAAGTCCACACATTGTGCATCTCAGTGTGGATTTATTCTTCTGTAGGTCATATTTTGTCAATTCAGTGTCGCTTAATCAGAAGTGAGATTTTCATCTTTGTTGTGGATGGTTTTTACATGTACCTTAATCGCATCCTGTCGAAAATACGTTTTTCCACATTGATCACAAATGTGTGGAACTTGCGTTTCGCGCTTCGTTCTCATATGGCGGTTCAAAGTCGATTTTGGCAGAATAACAGCCCACATTCTTTGCTCTACCGATGTTTTTCCCTCCGATGAACGCGCCGCTGGTGTTGATACAGATTGCTCCAATTCACAAAGCACTTTCTGCATTCGGAACATAAGTTCCCTCTTTCCTGTGATTCTTGAACCCGTTTGCTGGATGTTCTGCCCCGCCTGTGAAATCCAGAATTTTTGTACCTTCTCATATGATCCTTTAGATTTCGCTTCCCTTGAACGATGTTTCGCACACATCGCAATAGAAGTCATAGATTTCAGCGTGCGTTGTTGTTTGGTTCCTCGTAACTTCGGACAACTAGGGGAATGGTTCGCTGAATAATAAGCGCTTATACGCTTCTTCCTGGTCTGCTGGTTTGTTCGGATCTTCCGTTCTGGTTTTTAAGGGCATTACATTCACACTTGCTGCTTAAAATTGAAAGAGGTGAAGAAATTGATGTCAGTTCCACTAGACTGTCTTTAAACGCGGCAGTGAAAATGTCATTGGATGGGATCCCAGGAATGCTCAATCGAGGCCTTACGTCGAAGGTGCACTTTCTCAACGAGGAAACTTGGGAAGTACTTAACACCTATTTCAACGCTACTGGTAAGTATGAGAAGAGCGAACATCACAATTTGGGCAGTGGTGCATTTTAGTAACCTCCTGATTACTACCGAACGCAAATTCGTTCGACTGCGATCAGCCATTCCATGGTTTATGCGACTCTCATTAAGACAACGCGCAGTTCCACCAGTTCTTTAACTACGATGTGAGTTTGCCTTGGCCACATTTCCGGGTATTCACGATTTGTTCATAGCGAA
>NW_008754082.1:0-1804 GCF_000715545.1 Opisthorchis viverrini | reverse complement strand
TTTTTCACCAAGGCTCTTTTCCGTTTGCGTTGATCTTGGCTAGTCTAAACTTTTGTTGTTATTCTATACAGTATAAACGGAAGCGATGTATTCGTGTAAACCATTTTCCTAACCGCGATCAAGCCTAGGATCATCTTCCCAAAGCATACTTCCCACAGGAGTGGTTAAATGCATTTTTTTATACCTGTAATGGTCTCTCTGGTGAACCGTTTTCAATAATTGAAATCATCTGTAAAACTTGTCACATTTGTTGCAAGCAAGTAACCATAAAAGGATGTTACTGACATATTAGTATCCGGCGGAATGTTTCCAAACAAACCCTGAAGTTAACTATTTTAGCCTCTTTCCTTTTTTGAAAAATGGTGCATACTACCTGCAGAGTGGGTCTGCTTAATTTTTGATATCTTATTAATATGCTGAGGTTGACCCTTGTGTCCCATCATATATGAACTGTAAAAGGAGGTCCGGTTTAGCTGCTGGCACTTTAATATTGACAACCACATGTTGCAAGGGGTTGTGCCTTACTCGATTGCCTAATGTAGCAGGAACAATTGGACTTTTATTTGCGTTTAGGTCAGAGACCTTTTCTATGAGGCCCACGGCACATCTGAATCCACTCTTTAGTCCATCCACCAAAGCGGTGAATCAGTAGACATGAAGCACTGAGGTTTAAACACTGACTATTTTGAGCAAGTTATGAGCTCTTTAGCCTTTCGATAACACCACAAAAAGCGTGGTAAAGTTGACATTTCCTAAGTTTTTCGTCCAGCAAAAGGATTCCTCGAGGCTCACCTAAAGAACCGAGGTTGACACTGGCAAAATACTGCTTGCCATTTTGTCAAGGAAATCGTCAAGATAAAAAACAGTGTTTTCCACAGATACCAATAAAAAACTAGCCTACGAGAATGTTTACCTCCTAAAATGCTTTGCAGTCACGGGGGAGATGTGAACCAATAACAAATTGAAATTGCAGATTATGACGCTGGCTTCTGGGCTGATATACCACCGACTTAACAGTACATTTTCAAATACTGAAGAGTTCTCTCAGAACAACTTTTCAGAGTTACTATTTTTATAAGGCTGGCTACTAGAAAACGAAGTTTAGTCAAGATACTTGAAAGTTAGGACGTTTAAGTTCAGACCTTGTCCTACTTACATTGGCCGAAAAATGTTCCCAGTGCCAGACGACCTACCGTATGATTTGGGACGATTTGAGTAAGGTGATCTATTTTCACTAGCGGATCTTCAAGAGCTCCAGTTGTTGGAAAACAACTGGAGCTAGTAGTTATCAAGCTCAAGGATTATGAACTTAATTTATGAGTTCAGATGAACTTTAGAGTAGTTAACCAATGCCTGAAGAACGATCAGTGCTGGAGATTATGAGCATCCCAACTTAGTTTTGAGTATATTTTCTCCTTTATGCAGGTAACAGCTTGGTATAAATAGGCTCACGCAAGTAAATGAATAAGTTCACACAAGGCACACAGGCCTCGACAAGTTACCATTTGATAGCATGGTCTTACACGGAAATTCTTGATCCATACATTCGGTGGAGCAGGCAAACGCAGATTTAATGTTTGACTATGCGCCACTCGGCAAAAGTTTGAACAGCACACGTTTTTTTCGGAAAAATCCTCTCTAATTTGAACTGATGAGAACTCATTCATTAGAATGGAATTTTATGCAATGGGGCTGGAAACGCAAGAAGCTGGTTGTCGTGATGGTTTCTACGCATGGTCCCACCATCTTCCCTTGATCTGTCCTTCAAAACTGACAAGTGCCAATGCTTCTAACGTTCTTTTTT
>NW_008754081.1:0-1807 GCF_000715545.1 Opisthorchis viverrini | reverse complement strand
CGGCTTGGAGCGAAGAATAGATTAGATGCAGTTCGTTGAATTGTTGAATTCAACGTAAATTTACTCACTGCATGTGTCAATCTCAACTGCTAAGGTGAGCTTAGAGGGAGAGGGCAATTTTGTCAAATCGTAAATGGGGTAGGAAGGGCATGTTCTGAGTTAGCTGATGTATTTTATTATTGGGTGAGCAAACAGAAATGCTTTCACGAGTTCTTCTGTCAGGAGACAAACTTGATACCGTCGAAGTGGTAGGTATTAGTGTCATGTAGTTACCACATCCGTAGCTAATTTAGGTAGCCGCATGTCCCTAGGTGTCGGGGATATTAAATGATAAACAGCTAAAACTTTATGAAGTATTCGAAGATAGTAACCTGGATGCTGTCCAGTTTAGTATAACTGTCCAAATTGCGGGGAGAGAAGGTTGGTTATATCGCAGATAGGAAGAGAGATTGTCTTACGGCTATTGATTATCCTCGACGTGGACGTAGTCTGCGTTACCATTACGACTGAGCACAGCTGTACAGGCAAGCAGGATCTTAGGTCGGTGTCTTTGTGTGAGGTTGAAGCAGCCGTCTGAGATTCGTGGAGAGGGTGCTGAATATTTAGCATGCCAAAAAATCATTTTAGAGAATCCTTCAAGCAGTCTGGTAGTTCGATTTCGCTCTGGTTTCCGTGGCATTTGATAACATGGCTAATTTCTTCGTGGAGGTGAGGTATACAAACAACCTCAAGGGTGCCAAATGAGAAACTTCAAGCGTGTTTTCTGCTCACTGGATTCGACATCGCTAACCATGTTCGTAGTAGCTTTGTCCCACGAAATGTTTGGAAAGGTGGCTCAAGGGGTTTTGCCCAAGGGTTATTTGGGAAACAATTGGGTTTCGGTTGACTTGAGGGTCAACGATTGACGTCAAAATGAAAAAAGGACTCTAGGTGTTGCAGGTTAGTGACGTAGGAGACAAATGGAATAGTGAGGGTATCATGGAGCGCCACTTGCCCTTTGGAATTTCGTGGTGGCCGGAAAGGTGTGCACGCCACTAACCAAGGTTGCGGCACAATAAACTGCACTGCAAGCATCAAAGGCGACTGCTAGAGAAATGAGAATAGGCGGATGTCCATCCGTTTGAAAGAGAGCGTCGCGGAAGTAACTGTCCTCCCAGGGCGATTTCTGCTTCGGTATTGACATTGCTGAAATCAACGCTTTATCGCAAACATCACTTTTATCATTGACAGCGTAACATCAGTGCTCAACACTGTACCTTTGCTGCCATACTATATCGCATAAATTATTCAAGATATATTTAAGCTATCAAGGCGTTAACGTTTTCAGGGCGAATTCAACCACACCAAAGCTACAATCGGGAACATTATGCTCGACCCATTTGGGTGGATGTACATAAGCCAGACGTAAGACTGCTGGCATGTGCCGTTCGGAGACGGATAGTGCTAGTTAACGAAAATCCACTGACTCCAATCATCCATGCGCGAACCAGTGGATTTGGGTGCATACCTTCCCGGCACAAACCTTTAGATGTTTCTGAACAGTGCCGCTTGCTGCCGGTTCAAGCCTGGCAGAAACTTGCTGTTAACATATTCGCCATATCACAATTTTTTGTACCCAGGCTGCTTGCCACTTTCTACAAGCTAATATCATCGGATTTTCTGTTGCATAGTTCTCATGTGGCTTGGAGCTATCAAGAGGATATGGGAAAGAGAAAACTTGGTCGAAGTATAATACAAATAGGGCACTTTTGGCTTGGGTTTTACACAATTACCTTTAGGCAGTTTTAGTTTGCCTCACGAAGTGGAA
>NW_008754080.1:0-1807 GCF_000715545.1 Opisthorchis viverrini | reverse complement strand
AGCAATCGTTTGAGTAACACAAATCTGAAAGACATCACATAAATTATGGAAGGGTACATGCACGGTTTGATGCATGGGATTAAGGCCTCCGCCCGGTGTTCGCAGGGTGATTTCTTGCTTGTTGTTCAGCGGCTGCGATAAGCGAAAAAAGGTTTAGCACTGCTCTTCAAGTTCTCAGCGAGTAGTGGTAGGCTTGTCAGAGTGAGTATTCGCGTAAGAAGCTCCTAGTAGTGCTTTGATCTGGGTGATAGATGAAGCGTGGACAACCGTCTGAAGAAGGCTGTTGCCCTTGGCAACTCCCCGGAATGAGGAAAAATTGTGCGCTCTGAGATTGAACATCTTACCATGTCGAAGCCGTGTGTCAGCTGGACCAATAATGAAAAACTGTTGTCCAAGCCATTTTCAAGCAGGGCATAAGTAAGTATTAACACTGCTCTTCAAGTCCTCAGCGAGTAGTTGTAGGCTTGTCAGAGTGAGGATTCGCGTAAGAAGCTTCTAGTAGTGCTTTGATCTGGGTGATAGATGAAGCGTGGACAACCGTCTGAAGAAGGCTGTTGCCCGTGGCAACTCCCCGGAATGAGGAAAAATTGTGCGCTCTGAGATTGAACATCTTACCATGTCGAAGCCGTGTGTCAGCTGGACCAATAATGAAAAACTGTTGTCCAAGCCATTTTCAAGCAGGGCATAAGTAAGTATTAAGTCCCCTCGGAAGCGAAAATAATCCACGGGAAAGACATCAAGCCTCGTGATACACGTTTGATGTTCAACGGGTCCACGGCAGGTGCTTATTTTCTCCGCACCTCGTTTGACAAGGTCAACGACATTTGCGTCCTTCTTACGTCCTGAGTGGAAGAAGCGTCCTGATCAAGAAGCGGTCTGACGGAGGTTCTATAGAGTTTCCCAAAATCCATGCTAGTAATGCGAGGGATGGTTTGTTCAGTCATCCGCGGGACTGCGAACACCGTTACGGCCTACTTTTCATGGTGCAGCGACCTGGTCAGTTGTTGGGACAAATGAGTAGAATTCAGTCAGCTCGATCCCATATCACGTGATGGATAGAATACGGATAGAACACTTACGTTATTTTGGGAATATAGGTACAAGCATTTTGTTTAAGGGCAAGGAACTTTTCGAAAGAGTACCCCGAATAGTTATTAAGGAGAAAGAGGCTTTCCGAAGAAACGCGGAACAAACCCTTCGTTCAACATAATGCAAATATAAACATGGGCATGGGCAACAAACATCCAAAGGTATTCGACAAGAAAATTCGCTTGATTGCTTGAAATCTTAATTTCACGCTAATTTTGTGCCATTTGGGTTCAAGTAGAACATAAGGTTGACGGGAACTCCGGCACTGCGCATACTTGATGAGACCCAAAAAGGCGAAGTAGATCGCGGGCATTCGAAGGGTTTTAAGCAACCTTGTGACAAGTGTATTAGATATTCTTAAGGTTTCTACTTCCTACGACGGTACAACCAACATGTCTTTTTCTGCGCTTCAATTACTCGTTTTTCAGAGTTCTACCCTTGGGATATATCACCACACATAAATATGTATGTGTATATATTCCAACTAGTAAACACGGATCCTGAATTCAGAGAGTCTAATGTGTGATATTTTTGATAATAATGCATCAATCACACTTGTCCTACTTATCAAGCAAACATTTTATCTCAATTGTGATGAAGTCTGCCTCATTTCGACCCAATGATAACTCCTGAATGACTGCATAGTGATAAAAAAATTCGTATGTGTGCTGTGCAAATGACTTGATTCATGTGACAATACGAGTGAAATCAATATACC
>NW_008754079.1:0-1808 GCF_000715545.1 Opisthorchis viverrini | reverse complement strand
ATATCAAGTGCAGGAAAACTGGGTCATTTTTGTTTGCTGATTAGTTTCCACCGAACGCTGGGAACTTTTAGCTCGAATTAACTTTTCATATCATTCGAGTTAGATAACCAACCAATGATCACACAAAGTGGGATCGCCTGACCCGAAGTAGGATCTCTGTAGATCCATTCAACTAAAAAATACGCCGGTACCAACATTCGACATATAACAATTCCCTTAAATTCAGTTTTCCAATTGTTCACACGTTCTTCCACTTGCTGGTGAGATTCATAGGAAGAGTAACAAAAACTGATTTCGCTTGTTCTTTGGAACTAATCTATACTTTTTACTAAAATAATTAGGTGGTTTCTTTGACCGATCTTGATTAAGGTACTTCTGGTTAGGAAGGGATACTTCGATTACTAAAATATTGGCATGAGTAAATGACAACGAAACACTTTGGTGTATATATAGCTAAAGAACACCAAAATCAACTTTCTTCTGGACTCAACTGATTCCAGTTAATTCATGTGACGGATGCGTTCAGCATCACTGAACCGACGAACGTGCGGCTGACCCTGTAAAAGTTCATCTTTTTTCAATTTAAGGAACATGTCAAGAACGAACACAGTTCTATTCTCAGATAACCTGTGCTATGTTGGTTAGAAGTTCTCAAACGCATGATTCACCAGAATACAGTCTCTGATAGCTGAACCCAGCTAGCACCCTGAACAATTTTGTGTCTAAAGAGGTACATGATGCAGGGGCCAATAGATGAATTCACCCGTCAGCCCTTTAGATGAAAGTACACTGTACCACCCAGTCCAGCCGCCGCGATGCTGAAATCTAAGGCAGCATCCATGTGCTCTCCACTGGCTAATCCCAACGGGGTTCCTTCTCCATTTGGTATTACCTAAAATGTTTCATAGCCCCATCATAAACCATTGACTACATATGTTACTTCAAAGTCTATAAGATAAATAGGTACTGGGGATAGCCATCGACCATGCTAAAAGAAACTGCTTTTGCCTCTGTATATGGTAAAAGGTGCCACTGTTGCAGAAAGCTTGCTGGTTGTTCCCTACGTACTGACCGCAAGGATCTACTTATCTAGCTCTTGACGGTCGTTTTCCCACCGGTCATATGATCAGTAAAACTCGTGATTTTTATGGTAAAAAAACAAAAGGCTGTTTCCTCAGCTTTTGGCGTAACGCTTGAATGAGCGTAAGAGCTTACTGTGATATGGTCATTACATTACTTTTGTTTTTTGTTTCGCTGAAAAAGGTAAGCTTTGCTTCTGGAATTGCCACCGCATGGTGTACGCATCAAATGCCGATTTTAGTTTAAGTGAACGGTTTTTCAATTGTTACATATCGGTCGGCTTCTTAGGCAATTTTCCGACTCATACAATGACAGAGTTGGCTGGGGATTTGTTCACAGACGTCAATATTCAAGTAAAAACTTGGTGACTAGATACGAAAAAGGCATAGGTTTGAAGAAATATGTAAGCTACAACATTGCCACAGCAGAATCGGTACACATTAACCAGATGTATTGACACTAACTTTAGGCTCTTCAACAAAAGAGAGATCGGTGTAATAAAAAGAGAAACATATTTTTGCCACTGTTTTGTTAAAGCTTAAAATTAAGACCCTTATTTGGAAATCGTAAAACTACCTAAACCATCCTAAAGTAGCGCTACGGAATTTATTCTACCTCTCCCTTAACTCGGACTGCACTCAAGTGATGGAAGCCAAACCAAAGTAACTGGCTGAACAAAGACTTGACAAATACGTAAGACCGTGATTTTCAAAACCTTGAACATTGAC
>NW_008754078.1:0-1809 GCF_000715545.1 Opisthorchis viverrini | reverse complement strand
CAGTCTGCATGAAACTCAGTCAAATACATGTGGAAGCCTCAACTTTAGAGCACGGGCAATGTTATTATGTTACTCGTACTATGTTACTCTCTCACATCCTGTAATTAACCTCCATAGGGCAGGAAATGTTCTCAAGATGCGGCCAAATCTATTTGGCAATCCTGAGATAAAAGGCAATCCTTACTCAAAAGCCTATTAGGAGTGCCCAAATTTAATATTTCTGTTGAATATGAAAATCCTGCATTCGTCATAAACCTGCCTTTTGGCAATTTCGCTGCGGACTATCGGAAATGTCTATGCCGACAAACCGAGGTTCCATGAACTGCTAATCGTCTTGTGTATATTCCGTTGAAGTCCGGATATTGAACCTACTCAAAGTAAAGCAACACTAGAAGTCGCACACTTGTTTCAGGAGATCGTCCTATATTACGTAACTTGCGGTATTGAGCTATGAAGTGACGCAACTCATTCGTATCAACGTTCATGCAATCATGAAGTGTTTGTATGTGTAAAGCAGCTTGTTTCGGACTGTTATCGGCACACATGACTTAATGTAGCATATCATATCGAATACAATGCCGTCATATGAAGACACTGACAGATTACGTGATTGAATCAGCAAAATTACTACGTGCCACGTCATATCAGAAATACAAATAGCACGTTAAATGGTGCTCATACCTAATGCGTTCCACCACAAAAGCAATAGGGTTTTGATTAACATATCACTAATGCGGCGTTTCTAGGTTAAATTACACGGAAGTACACAAAGATACCATCCAATTCAATCCGACCACAGTTTTGGGCCTCCCTCGGGTCAACCAGTTTGTAGATAATGTCCAACTATGATGCACAGGCTTCAGAAATGAATGTTATGCTTGTGTGACATTCCGGTGAAAATCTGTGACACTTGTGGCGTTCTGCGTATTCAATTATTATGTTGAAATCATCAAATTGAAACTTTTCTAGGGCAGCACATCCAGATTTATGTAACTCTCTACTAAGCAATAGCAGATTGCCTAGCCCTCACAGTTTACAGTGTTTTATGTAAACAACCACGTTAATGAATGTTTCGAAAATATCCAAATCGCGGTATGTGTTGTATACCGCACATTTCGACCTAGCATTTGCAGTATATGTGGGGTGTTGCATCACAAGAGTAACACATACATCTCACGTAGTAACCGGGACGCCAGTATGACCAACAGCAGAAGAGTCATTTTCATCTGGTTTCAATGTGCGAAGCATTTAATCGGCTTGTTTTCTCAACTTTGAATCATCCCAGAATGATTTACCGAGAAATAAACTGCTGGTTTCACATAGGTTACACATCTCGGATCGTGAAGTCCACATCTTGCGATAACACTGTGGCTCAAACCTGGATATTATCCCCTAGTCTACCACCCATCTTGCCCAACTCTGCAGACTGCGTTTTGCGGGATTGCGCTCAATCTAACCTGTCACATATGTGTGCACTATTCCCCATCTGACGCTGTTCTCTAAATACGTGAGGTAGTGATTTACACCCAATGTTCCTCGTTCAACGTAGGCTGTCAGCCTATTCAGGTTGACAGGTTAGTGGATGAACACGCTTTTATTTTGGATACAGTAATGTCATGCACTAAGTTGCTATGTTCCAACACAGCTGACTATTCCATGTCTTCACAATAAGGCCAATTACTTTTATCATCGTAGAGTAAAACGATTTCATATTTGCTTCTTCATTGCAGGTAATTCCTTGTACTGCACGATTATCTCGGTTACACGGGCGGATATAAATCAGGTAGTAATGCCCGTTTTTTGGATAAT
>NW_008754077.1:0-1810 GCF_000715545.1 Opisthorchis viverrini | reverse complement strand
TTTCTTCTGAGGAGTCCACGATATTGTTTCACATCAATCGCGATCTTGTGTCCGGTTTCTTCCAAGAGAAGACCCCCTAGAACATACCTATATTGCCTTCTTCCGTCAACTTTATCCATTCGCAGCGAATTCTCGTACTTGAACATCATCGGAGCCTTCTTACCTGATACATAATCGCAGCATGTGATTAACACAGATTCATTACAGAACACAAATCCTACGAATTGGATCATCTATGAAGGCCGGTTGAGGATGTATTCTTCAACCCTCTTCTCTTAACTACTGACGTTAAGTATCTTTGGCGAATGTTCAAAACTACAGTTTTGGCGTTTCAACGCATTTCTTTTCCAGAGTTCTACGAACGCCGCCGGTTTTTTCAGTTACTGTTTAGGTTCATTGGTGGGTCCTCAGCCCTTAGTTCAAGTTGTACTCAATAAGAGAACACACTGATGAAAGAAAACGAGGAAAATTTCCAATAACATTTTTAAGCTCATCATGACCACTTTTTGCAAGGTCTTCTCCTTCCATTCTATCAAACGCAGTCAAGCGATATGAACCCTTCACTGTACTCAAATGGTCACTTTCCGCGGGTGGTTTTATCGGACCCTAGAAGATCCCATGTCACCCCATGTTTGTTATATCTTTCAATGAATCTGGGAAATGCTTTTGTCGTCTCCCTCTACTGTAAACGTATGCGTTGCACTATATCTCTCTTCACACACCTTTTGGACCACATAATCGCAAGTTAATCCAACATCTCTGTCACTGGTGACAGTCTTGCATTTAACGGCAAGTCTAACTTTCCTGTCCCACCCGAAACGATGATGCTGTCATGAATTTTGTTCAGTCCATGTGTATCTGATTTAATCCCGTCACGTTTGGTTCCGTTGAGCCCACAACGACAATCACACAGATTGTGTTGGGTGTTGTCCCATTCCGCGCACCTCGACAAACAACCGTACTAGGCGAAAATGCAGGAGCTGGATCCTACCTAGTAGACATTGAGAGAAGGAAACTGGATTCAAACTGAATCAAATCTGCTACTTTTGATTGACACCGAATCTTTCCTCCACACCCCACGACATTCGACAAAGGAGTTTGATTGACGCTCACTCACTCTCTCCCCTCAGTTCCATCCGTATTCGACAAGATTGATAATCTCTTTCTTTGTCGCATTGTATGTGTATCGGTGTGTGCGTATGCGGTGTGCACAGGTTGCAGAAATTTTTATTTTCTTTTTCAACCTCTCCACTGGGGTCCTTTGCATTTGTGTCAAAGCAACCCGGTGAACTTTTGTCTCTCCTGGCCTCCCGCGGACTTTATATACAGCGTTTGGGATAAGCATCAGTTGGTGAATGTGTTCACCGCATGAGCCAGTATGCACGTTCGCTGCTGGACCGTATCGTGCCAATATGAATGTCACTTCTCCGTTTAGAGTAGCAGATGAGACACTCCCTTTTTCTGGAAATGTTTTATTGCACCTTTTCGCTGGTCCTTTACCTGCGTTTTTTTTGATAAATTGCTTTCTTTACCTGTCGTGAACCTCACGAGTAAGGTTTTTTCCTGCACCATGGGTTTGTGCATATGCAGCACGGAATTTGACTTCAACTGATTACTCATGTCTCACCCACGGTACCTTTCCTTGTAGGAAAATATCGGTAGCAGTCAAATCCTTGTCAGATGTGATTTGGTTTCATTTTTATCGCGGTGTCCAATAGCTGCCAATGTAGGCTAGGGACAGATCTTGTATAGTGTCTTTGTTCGTCCCAACCACATGTCTGATACTGCACTGTTTTTGGCCTCAACCACA
>NW_008754076.1:0-1811 GCF_000715545.1 Opisthorchis viverrini | reverse complement strand
TTCACACAACCCCTGCCAGCCTCGAATACTGCTTCCTGGTCTTGGGCCTTCTCTTCAAATTCCTTCGTGAAACGACAGAATGTGGGCTCAGGAGACATTCGGGTCACAACGGACGTCACGCTAATTCCTCGGAGATAGCCATACTCACTTTAAACCCCATCCAGTCAACTCAGGTTTTTAAAGCAGTTTTTTCCTCTGGGAAAGCAAATAAGCTGGACAAACAACGAAAAGTTATTTCAGTGCCGTATTTGTCCATGCGGATTTGGAATTGGTCAGGGCCAGTAGCTTGATGACACTTGAAAAAAATTGTAGGTATTTATTTCCAAAGTCTTCGGAGGTTCCATCTACGGTGTCAGGACTCCAAGTGAGAGGCTGCAGTTAGTCATTGGATTGTCATTGTCTTACCCCAATGTATGCTCGTGCGTTTCAGTGATTGCTTGGCCCATGAAAGAACTCTTTGGGGCTGGCTTGAGTAAAGCATAACCCAACCAAGCATAACCTCCAAGTATTCAACCGACAAAGGTTCTCAACCCATGCAGGTGCATTTCTCCTGCCAAAAGCCTTTCTTGCAAGAAGGTAGGCTGTTCGCTGAGTGGTATTTAATCCTCTATCTGGAGGCGATCTTGTCCCAGCTTCGAACGAATTAGGAGGATTGTCCGAGATCCAGCACTTGCGTCGAGTTTGCTGCACCATTCCAAAAGCGTAGTGCCCTAGCAGCTTGCAGACTGCACTTTCCAGTAGAAGTTAACATAAGAAGTCGCCTTGTCCGAGAGGGATGTCAGAAGCAAACAGGTGTCTAACCCTTGTTCACACAGATGTTTCAGCTCCAGCAGAACAAGCAGCGGCGGCTTCCGGATCACCAGAGGCGCGCAACTAGAAGCCAGGGCAAACTCATAGAGAGATCAGTTCAGCAACCGTGGTGGGATCTCAAATCCGCATTTCGGAAAGCCCAGACAGCGAGTCCAGCGAGCAAGCACACTGTGCAGCTTGGTTCAGGTTGGCAGAAGGACTGAAGAATAATTTCGGAGCGTCCAACGTTGTGGCGACCGAGTCGACCGCGCATATTGCAGTGAAGACCATTTAAAGCAGAGGAACTTGAGAATGCCGGATCCAGGAGAGAAAAGTAGGGAAGGAGGTGTTCAGTTGTAACCTGTTTTTCGCTGATTCACCCTGCGATATATAGAAGACGAAGCGACCGGATTGACGACACCAATTTCGGCGATGTGAATTGTGATTAATTTTAAGCGTGCATTGCATGTTTGAAATCGGGTTGTGATACTACCAGTTCAAAGAGGAAAGCCCTTCACCGCGAAGTCATTTATTGGTAAATTTCTCAACCCATGCAAGCGCATTTCTCTGGCCAAAAGCCTTTGTTGCTAGCAGGTTGGCCCATAGCTTCCAGAAGCTGAATATTCTCAAGAGTCATTCTCGATTTTTATGACTATTCAGGGAATATAATGCTATTGTGAAGGAACACGGCAAAGCGTCACCACGTGTTCCGTAATAAAACTCACCTTCCACTAAGCGCGGGACGGAGCTTCCAGAAGACCGCAGGGTACTCGCATACCTCATCAGTAGTGTCCTGCGTTAAGCTGGACACCCAGACATAGAAAGCTAGACATTTATTGCCTTCGATTAAGGCTTTATCCCAGGAGCCTATTAGCACTAGTGGGTTTCCAGATTGGTGGTGGATTGTGCAAACAGTCAATGGAGTGGTTCGCACCTCGATATGGTCCAGCCGTAGACCATCCTGGTATGTGAAGATCTGTGAGTGTCACCTAGACACTGCTCAAATCGTAGGGCCCCTGTAA
>NW_008754075.1:0-1812 GCF_000715545.1 Opisthorchis viverrini | reverse complement strand
GCATACGGCAGTTACTTAAATCTTGAGAACAGTTTTAAAAAGTTGGAACTATGCGTTAGCAATAGACAATATCAGCTGAGTTAATTTCGTCCGACTAACGTACAAGGCATACGCTGCCAGAAAAAGCAAGCCCTTCTTTGGTTCTAACACAATTCGAAACATGATACCAGGGCAAGTTTGACAACAGAGTGAACGTTCTGCAAGGCCCACCTGTTTATCGGTGAATCAATAAGTTACAAAGTGACGTTCTACAAAAATCTCGACTGTTTGTCAAGCTGTCTCATCAACCAACTGATCTCAACGGTAAAAGAACAAGACGTGATCAGAGCTCAACAAAATGTGTTCACTGACATAGGAGAACACATCTTTCCCTTTTTTGACCTTGTCAGGTATCAATACTTACTTTGACCAGCCAAGTAGGACAGAACTTGTAGCAGTCGATTGTTGAAGTTGTCACCAGTTCGCGAATTTCCATATGAAGCCGCAGAAAGCTTGAGCCGTTGTTTGAGTTGTGTCAGTGGTATGGTAGTTTGGGTTTCACCATTGATCTCGATGTCACAGAGGTCTTCTAGCAGTGTTTCAACCACTGGAATAAAAAAATGTTCATATCTTTGGGTTCAGCCTTTCAAGAAAACTCCATGCAATGAAGTAAGTATTAGAGGAACTCAACTGGCACCACCCAATTCGCACTTATGGTTTCCCGCATGGTGTATTCAAAATGTGACAAAGCGCTGAAAGTTCAGTAAGACTCGACAGAGCCACGGTCGATAATCAAGAGATAGGTGAGTCTGAAGTAGCGACGCATGACTCTTGAGACCCACACCATGAGGAATAAGGGAACTGTGATAAGTAGGCCCTCAAGTTAAAAGGCGAAAAAGGTGAGCTCACGAGCGCGCTTTAATGAGCCTGATATGGAATATTAGACTCAAGCACTAAGCTTCCAATAATCACTGGAATTATACGGAATCCGCTGGACAAAACAGCAAACAGTTTTGATACAAGCTCCGGAAACCGGTGAGCAGCTGTTTCACATTTATTCGGGAGTCAGCTACAGCATACGCTATCTGAGTTTTCTCGAAGTTCGAATCGGTGATCATAAAGCTGTTTACATAGTCTGTACGCTCTGCAAACTGCACATTTTTGCTGTTTTTTAGCGCGAAACACGAAAACTGTCTATATGATGGAATAGACACAGACTCACATACAATTCTGGACTACTAGAAGGTAGTCTTGATGAGATCCATGTCTCGGAAAATACGAAAAAATGTATGATAGTATAGCGTGCCTAAACCCGATGCATCCGGTCGATTCAAAACAAAGTATTCCAGGACTAACCATTTTCCGACACTGGATTGTTCAAATCCAATAATGATTGGCTTGTTCATCATCGGATTCTACCCAGGGGGTGTAAAAATCTACGTCTATTCATTTGTATGCTACAGAAAGGTGGAAATCATTTTAGAAAATGAGCCAAATCTAACGGTCACTTATCCGTTCATCTTGTCGACCTTCAGGGTCTCTATTCTTCTTTCATAAGCTGCGCTAAAAGTCAAACAAGGACGTCAAAGCAGATCATCGTATGTAACAGTATCCGTGATATGTCCTGTCTACGGATAAAACCCACCGCGTTACGGCGTTTCTTGTGAGACCCAACTAGAGACAACCAATGCCGTTTAGTGGGCGATGGCACACGAAAAATTACCTTTGAAACGGTGGGCGGTATTGATAACCGGATACATGCCTATGAATATCAGGATGAATTTCATTCAGAAAATGCTTAGGTCTGCATTCTGTCTTGACGTTAAACAGGAA
>NW_008754074.1:0-1812 GCF_000715545.1 Opisthorchis viverrini | reverse complement strand
GAATAGCACGAATTCGACCTATACACTGACCTGCAAACCTACTGGTTTTTACGGGACACTCACCTCAATCATGATGTTCTTAAGCACCTGAATGTGCTATAGCAGACCGCCTCAGGTTTTAGGTGGACCCAGCTTTGGATGACATTTCATAAGTACAAATGAGTGAAATACCACCTAGGTCGAGGATTGGCACAGCCTAAGAACTCAGAATTGCTTTTTTAGACTAAGAATCCTTATACGACTAAAGACGTTATTGTTGGTCAGTACGGATATCTGGGTTTTATAGGCGACTAGTTAGAGGGAATTAACGTCAGTTCGGGTCGGTTCAGGTTCAGGTTTCCCTCCGTGGAATCAACTTTTCCGGAAACAGCGATTTCTCGCTTGGGGCCATGATTCTTCCACTTGAATTAAACAAGCATGGGCCATGTGTTAGAAAATTACCCGGTTAATATTTTGGGGTAATTAGATCTTATAACCTGTGCGGGGTATCACATATTTAGAAAAAAAAATTTTTGGAACAGATTTAACATTACGTCACCGGTTCTCAAGCCACCAAATGCATCCCTTACTTCTGACCGAATATCCTTCTCAGGGGCTTAGCAGTTTCCCAAACGGAAGTCGGATTGTAACCACTATGCTTCACCACCCACGTCAGCTTAGACACGACTATAAGACTGTTCACTCGCTTGCAGATTTCAAAATGTCCAATTCTTTCAGGAAAATCCACTTTGGGTCAACAAGGTGGAGATAAAGTTCAGAAAGTTCAGGATCCACTTGTCAACCAAAAGAATTAATTGTCCAGACGACCAGTCGTAACTTTAGCCCGGTAGAATAATATACGGCCTCGAGAAATAACTATTGGCTTCCGAATGGTACAATAAGGTGACTCGGGTCGTATCACACTAATGATCAATTCTTATTTATGTATATGAAAAAAGCTCTTGCCTGTGTAACTGTCCCAACAAATTCCTGTCATCTCAAAATACAAGATGGTCCGTGGTTCAGAACTACCAAATAGGGTAACGATTTCTATTTCAGTTATTCAGTCGTGAACAGGATGATCGGCTGGATTGGAACCTTAAAAAAGCGTTATGGAAACCCATGGTGCTGAACATAACGTGGCTGTCCTAACACAATAATGGAAATCAGTACCATCGATAATCAGATCACAGGCATGGTGGAAATCTGTATTTAGGCCATAGGGTTTAAAACATTCTAGGGTTTTCCATTTCTGAACATGTTGGCCTTCGCAATGTGCAGACACATTGTTTGTTTGCAATACAAAATGAGGGTATTTCGTCCCTTCAATAGCTGGGTTAAATGACTAGCACCTGAATCGAAATTTACGGAGAACAGTCGTCAGGCCATTGGAAGCCTGAAGATAATATGTACCATTGACGGTTTGTGTCGGGCCTAAAGGACAGAGCTAGCTTTGAATCTGACTGCGTTCATCTCCAACGGCGCTTGTACTTCGACTAATGTAGATGTCCAGGATGATATTATTTCATTTGATCCGAAGGGTTTTTCGCAGACAGGATGGTTAAAATCGGTCATGAACCTCAACATGCTGTCTGCACATCTCTGAAGTTTCCCTGGTGATACTCTTACTGTCTATATACAAGTGGTAAATGCTCCAAACGTGTTTTTCTTTTAAAGAAGTCCTGCTCGCTATCTGTTTCTCGAAAGATATGTATTTGTCAAAACTAAAAGGTAAAAGAGAGTGTCGTCCGCTGCTGTCTGGCCGAAGATTAATTGGTTGTAGACTGGGTTATTTGACCAAAGTATTATTCCAAACTAACCGCAAAAATAACG
>NW_008754073.1:0-1814 GCF_000715545.1 Opisthorchis viverrini | reverse complement strand
TCGAGATGGCTCGGTTGTTAGAGCGCGAGTTAACTAACCGGAAGGTCCGTGATTCCGGCCCAACCTCTGCATTTCTACTACCCCTGTCTAGGTTTGCGCAACCTGACAGCATCTCAGCTCTTGTGATTTCCTTAGGTGGCATGGTAGCTACGCATTGGAAAGGTGCTACGGCTGAACGACTCGGGACTGGCAACCTCTAGTGATCATTTAACCCTTTCGGAGACGTCGGACAGATAGCACTGAACGCCTCTAGTATTGCTCATCTCACATTTTGTTAGGCTTCATGCGTGTGCTCATTACCAGTACGATGTTGACTTACTGCAGAGCAGTTGAGTAGCTCAGGTTGATACTACTGAGCTATGGTAGCTCTCCGAAGATGGTGGATTGACATGCTACTTTCCGTTAACGAGGGAATGAAGAAAAGTACATTGTCAGGCGTGTACACACGATCGGAATCATGTTGTGCCCCACAAGGAACGATATACACGATCCTTATCAGCGTCAGAACCGCAGTCCGTTTGGGCCTATGTCGACACAGCAAACAGGCACCGGTTTTTACGTCGTGGCACTTGACTTAATTGGCCCGGATAACCGACTGGCACAGAGATGACTTTTCACCAGAATATAGTGAAGCAAAGTGCGTCAAGGTGGTAGCTTCAGGTCAGGACTATTCTGTACGGTTGAAATAATCTCAAAACGAAAATATCATGTCACTCAGAAAGCACCCACTGTGCATAGTCACATTAGGAGTCACATATTCATGCCTTAGGTGGCCAGTTGGATTGGTCTTGAAGGTGTCTAGCCCAATGAATCAGGCGCTATTATTTTTCACACATACGCGAGCCATTGCTATCATAGATCACATACGTATGCCTCACTCCCTCCTCTCACTGGCTAGGTAGGTCACCACAGCCAACGCGAGAGGGTCGGATTATTGAGTCACTGGTCTCAAATAGGATTTTCAAGAAAACCTTGAGACTTGCTGCCTCGCGGATGAGACTGCTGAGTCACAGGTCACGGCAGGGTCCTTAGAACAAATCCCAGCTTCTCCCACTGACTCATGGATCAGATGTGTGAGCCAAAGGATAGAAGTTTCGAGCCATTAGTGGTCAAAGACCCTATAATACCTCAGATACTCCGCCCCTAGTAGCCAAGGTGAACGTTTTGAGGATCGATTCGCCCCAGTCAGTTGCGACGGCCTCTTTCGCGGCCGTACAATAACACACTCCGCGTTGAATTATGACGCACACGCCCTTCGAGACCCAACGGTGTCTTTTTGGTGCCACAAGTGGCGCAAATTTGCAAACTTAATTATGGTCTCCTAGATTTGTGTGTTCACTCCTTCTATCACACTATCGTCATGTTTGAAGAGCTCTTCATACACTCTCACGTACCCACAAGTATGTGAATGCAGACAGTACACAAACTTCCGGGGCATATCCTGTTGCGAAAGCGAGTTGGAAAAAAAACCAAACGGTCAACAGAGTCGAACCCATTCCTGAAGTCAAGGAACACCAAAATTGTAGGGCGCTTTGACGAATGCCGATTCTCCTAAGCTTGACGGAGCGTGAAGATGTGAATTACACAACCCCTTCCCGGTCAGAATCCGGCTTACTGCTCCCGGGTCCTCTCTTGTCGCGCCTTCGTATAACAACGTGAAATAAGCAACGCAGAGTCTAGGTACAACGGAGGTCGAGCCAATTTATGTGTTTGTCACACTTACTGCTGAAGGTGAACGTTTTGAAGATCGATTCGCCCCACGGTCTCTTTTGTCCAGATAACGACAAGTCAGACAAGCACCGGCTGAGTATATG
>NW_008754072.1:0-1815 GCF_000715545.1 Opisthorchis viverrini | reverse complement strand
AGTATATGTCTAACAATCCGATATCAATGGAAATAAAATGACGAGTATCATTTAATTTTATAATGATAATTGAAAACACGTCACATTTGCTAGGCACCATGTAACTGGTAGGTCTATGTGAGAAACAATATAGTAGGGCACCGTTTCTTAAAATAATTTCCCACGGGTTTTGTTTGAAACGCGCCGGAGTACGCAATTTAACCCACCGAGAAATGTGAAATTTATCACGGCGTTTATTAGTATGTCGCCCTCGTTTGAATAACGGGTTCATTTTAAAGAATTAATAACACATCGGAAACTTTGAACTATCATCGCCACTAGTTTAGGAGACCGAAGATACTGAGCCTTTTTTAGGAATTAATTGTGCTACCAAGAAATTTGTGCTGAGTTGAACCAAAATATTGACGTTTGTTAGACGTCTGGTTAGAAGGGATATTCATGGTTTCACTAGGGTTTACAGTTTGTGACCAATGGCTTGTCCCAGTGGCTTAGTTGCTCTTGCGTGTTTCTACATGTCGGTCACGCTCTGGTCATGCGCCATTAGGTACACAACACTTCCGAAACATAGAAAGTTTACTCTAAAAATGGTGAATAACTAAGTCACTCAGAAAGCAGACAGGAAATAAAAAAAATCATTTTTACGTGTTGCATCGCGGATGTGTCACAAGTGAGCATTTGGTACTCACCTTTTGATGCACTTCATCAGTTGTTTTTGCTGATGTAATATATNGATGCAAATTTTTGCTTGAAGAGCATCACAGGCAACCAAACTAAGCAAGGTGTTACCCGCGACAATCTGGCCTAAGTTGCGCTTTACGGATCAAAGGCGAAAACTTTCATGAAAGCCAACGAATTTAAGGAAAAAAATCTCCTCTCCGTTTCCACGGAATAATACAACACTGTCCTATCGACAATTACAGTTTTATTGAAGTAAAGAGAAACACTTTTGAGATGGGGGCTATCAAATTAATTCTTATTTCACACGATGCAAATATTGTTAGAAATACCTAATCTAGTTTTTGAGGGAAAATAAAAATAATAGATTGATTTTCACTTAGATGAAATATGTATACTTTTAAATCAATTGGACTATTTTTGAATTATCATTAAACATTTAACTGCGTTCCCTTTGCCTACCAATTATTATCAGATTGCCTTGTTTCAGCGCCTTGTTTCGCAAAAGTTCATTGTTACGCACGCTTTTATATGGGCCCGCTGATTGTTCAGGAACACTGTGAACAATCGTGAGCTTTGTTTAAGCACGTTGGCTGAAGGTAAATTATTGCTGTCAGGATGGTGGAAACCCTACAAAAAGTTATCGAGGGAATAAGAAACTGCCACACTATTTCGAGTAAGTTAGCAAGGCTAGCTTAAATATCCAACTCAAACGCTACATGCACACAATGGTACCATGCAATTATTTCAAGGCGGAAATCATTCTGTTATTACGAATTTTAAATCACGTTTAATGTTGCACTTTGCGTCTTCTTCATGCGTACGTGAGCGAGGAGTGTTGCAAATGCCAAAATATGCATAAAACGTTTGCTGTCTTACCTGATGTTCGTCCACCAAAAATATCGCCTCATGGTTTGTCATTCTACATTGAGGAAAATCGGCTTGCTCACAAAAATGTTGGCATTCATATGTCGAATTTGGACCTAGATAGAGCGAGGCTTGGACAACAGGCGTTTGAATCAACTGATTTGTCTCACGATTGTTCAAAACGTCTTCTTTTGCCAGCGCAAAACCAAATAGTCATCCGACTTGCACATATATATCAGTAAAGTTTGAATGACTACTACACACTCTCTGGAT
>NW_008754071.1:0-1815 GCF_000715545.1 Opisthorchis viverrini | reverse complement strand
GCTCGTTACACAACCAGTTACTTTAAGATAGCATGAGCTTCCATCGAGCCGCGCATTAATATTGCGCGTGGGATTGACCTTAAACCCGGCGAAAGCGATTCTGCCCGTCCTTCCACGCTTTAAACTATTTTTAGAAATTGCGGAAGTCCGCCAGTCTTCAGTTAATCTGTAGTCGTTATTGCCGTCCAATGACCAGTGCACCGCGATGTGTAGGTGGAGTAAATCCAAGAATGATGGACTTCAAAATGTGCAGCAGAGAATGAAGGTCACTCTCAAAGAGGAACGAGCATGTCAAAGCGCGTTAGTTTTTCACTTTGTTCGTGGGTTGGAGCTGCACGAAACCATGTTAAAAGCACATCTTGCAAGATGAATTGCATCTGACCCATGAGAAAAGAAAGTATGGACGGACTGAAAAACGAGATGCCCACCCTCAAATACATTATATAGTTTGGTATTCAAACCATGCCGTCGTGTTAGGGGTAAGTCCTGTTTCCAGCCACCTCTCCCCACTCGGCAGATATGTATGTGTATGCGTTTTGATTCGTGTTCTACTTGAAATTTAATTCCATTCCTGAGTTGCGGGGACATTTCTGTTCATTTTCTCACTGTCGAAATTCTCCTAACGAATCAAAGCGCACTCAACCATGCACACACGGTTTTGCGCATTCTTCACATCTGTAGTCATAATGGTAAACACTAGGATTGAAATAAAACACGAATTTATCACTCCATGGAAAACAACATACAGACATATTACGCTAGCTTGCCGGAACGTCTTCGACAGCCCACACCCGGTTTTGTCCTCCTTGGAGTTCATCAGGTGGGCACAGTCCCCGAGTTTCCATCAAGTTTATGTCCTACTTGAAACCAAATTGCACGAAAATAGCGAACTTTACTTATTTGCAGCCAAATTTGGTTCCTCGAGAGAATCACCCGAAACCCGAGTGAATCTCTCATTTATGATGTTTTCATGCAATTTGAGTTTTTTGATATTATCTCACCTTGGATGACATGGCTGAATGGCTGTGAGCAACTCTGCCGTCTTTAAACTCCCAAGCGATAGGCCTGGCAGTCCCTAAATAATCGAAATGCTCATTACCCAATTCTGATCGTTGAGTGAAATGAAACCATTCCCCGGAGTAACAATGTGAACGGATTTAGGTTGAACAAACTAATTATTTCCGGTGATTAGACCGCACTTCATTACTGTTGTGTTGTCAGTTACAGAAGAAAAAGGTCACTCACATGATGCGACTCTCACATTCCGGAAACAATCCTTCACCAAACAGTAGTAGGCATCGTAGAGGAGTCTCTGGAAATGTTGAGAAAGCAAATGCGCGGATAAAATTGTGAGAATATTCGGGCAAAGCACCAACAACAGTATTAATGGCAGCTAAAAATCGTGTTGTTTAATTTCGAGTGCTAGACGAAATGCGTCTTCTTAGAATGGAGCATGCGGTGACTATTTTAGATTGCTTATGAGGGTGATTTCGGGTTCAGTTGACCTCAGCAAACTGTCAAGTATTACCGGGAACTCGGGTGTGGGTAGAAGCCTAACTAAGGTTAATAGAGATGGATCAAATAATTACGTCACCCAAGTCATAGCTGGGACAATCACGCTTAGTGATTACAGGATCAAAATATGTTAAACGGCTGACCGAGAAGTGATTTGGATCCGCTGTTCAACGGACAAATAGAAGCCTTACGCTCACGGTGAAGTCGTCAAGCCGACGATCGATGTTCTGCGGGAAGGTACTGGGCTTATATCATCTGATCCAAGCTTAAATGATGCTTAATTGCATCCTCACAGATTCG
>NW_008754070.1:0-1816 GCF_000715545.1 Opisthorchis viverrini | reverse complement strand
GCTATATGGAGACAGCTAATCGTAGTACATTTATGTTTGTTTGCATACAAATCTTCACTTGCCTCAGCCTTGATCGCCCCATGAATTCTCTCTAGCAATTAGGGTCGGACGCCATCTCAGCTTCTGCCCACATCATCATCCTCAGGTTTTATCATTCCCGGTTAGTTTTAGCACACAGTCTCATCATATTAAGAAGCTGATACTTACGCCCCACTTTCCTCTTTGTCAGTATTTGTTGAAATGTCAATTTCTTGATTGACTTGAGGTTTCTTCAATTCATCGGGTAATCTCGTTCGCCAATAAATCCATCGATTGTATCTTTGGAATTTTCGCGAACGTCTTTCTTGTAACGGTCCGAATCCCAATGTACCAAAACTCTACCATTCTCTTTATCCCGGTTCGCTTATTAAAGCCCTTAACCAATCAGGTATTATCGTTGTATCACCATATAGTACAAAGTACGGGTTGTCTTAGTTTCCGAGCACTACAGTTTCTGTGACCACAAGCTCATTTCGATTTCGTTCGGATCAAAATCCATATCCACTCATATCTCTAACCCCGGTATCTTTCAGTTTTCGTATTTATCTCAACATGCAGAATCTTACACCCACATTCATCTCACTTTTAATTCCACTTTTCACTCAGCTGGAAACCAATCGAAACTTATATTGATGACACCTTCGAACAGTACTTCAAGGACGAATGTGGCCTCAACCGGAAAAACATTCACGATCATCGTGTGCATTGCTGCCTGTATTTTATCTCTCCCTATGGACACGGGTAAGTCGCCCCGCTTTGTCTGTGACTTGCAGTTCCATATCACCTGTTTAATGTTCTCAATAGTTGTCGAAATTCCTAGTTGAAGCTTGTCGGTAGACCATCACGGATTGAGTAAAGTGTACCATTGTGACAGATAGGCTTAGTTCTTCTGTACTGAGCATTTACTTCACTATTTTCCTGCTAATCGATGGCCTAAGTCGCATATTTCCCTGTAGACAAGTCGTCCGATTGACCGACTTTTATTGTCTGGAACAGGCTTTACTGAACATAAGTCTAGTATGATGTGTGCTTTGGTGTGTGGCGTTTTGTTTTGGTAGGCTTCTTGTGTGGCCATGCGTGAACTGGTAAAGTCGATTCGTGCCAAGTTATCACACTTGACAAAAAGCTGTAAAGTCCTGAGTCAGAAACTTGCTCGTTTCGAAGATGTCAGGATGGTCGACTGTGGTCCTGGCGGAACCGTATTCACCGTGTAATAACAGTATTTGGAATGCACCTTGCCACCTGTCATCCCCCTAAGGTGATGACCGCTGGTAGATCCCGGTTTGTTCACCTCCCCTACCTCCAGAACCTCCGTCGTTCATCATTTACTAATTTTTTCTCGGACTTTGTCACTCATTTTTGCACTTATATCCTACGTTTTTAAACATCAACAGGCTCGTACCAGAAACAAGTGTATATGTTCGGTTCCTTTTATCGATCATAATCCGTTTACCAAGGACACATTGCTGCTGCGCTTCCGGTCGCCGTTGAATGCATGGGGAGTCGATGGCATAATGTGTTATTTGATGCTCAACCAGTCTAGTGTTGGAAGGAACGGGAAACTAGACATTGGCGCATTGAAGGCAATGAATTCAATAAAGGAGCGATATGTGTGTTTGTCCTATGTTTGCCTCTATCATTAAACATCGATGAATCGAGTTCCGTAGAAGTTATCAACCCGACTGAGTTTACTGGCTATTGATCTCGCTCTTCGCTGCCATACTCTGAAATGTTTGCTTCCGAGTCTTTTTCACCCAGCACAGACCTGGTAAGAAGA
>NW_008754069.1:0-1817 GCF_000715545.1 Opisthorchis viverrini | reverse complement strand
CTTGTTTTTTAACTACACAGCTGTTCAACTCTGGTTATGAACGTCAGCTGCAATAGCGTGATTGTTAATTGCTTATATTCACTGACCTTGGATGTATGCAGCATACTCCAAGATCCCAGATGTTCTAGGCTCTCTTCGCTTACTCCATTCAATCTGCACACTGACGTTGTAATTACTGGATAACGAAGTAAAAATCGCATCATCCCAACTGACTGCATGTTTTTGTGCTCCGTGTGCAATTTAAACACTATCTTAATTTTTGTCACTTAAAACGCTTTTAATTGATGCAACAATACTGTGTTATTCGTCGTGGACGGTTTTATGAATGTCAATTGAATCCCGTTTTTAGCTTTTTGTGGAAAACACTTATCGATAATAAGGGGTAATGGGCAGAACAAGGCCCAAAACGGTGGGCCTTCTCATAAAAACTGTTACTCAATTCTCAGTCATAAATGATTACTGAACGGGGGAATTTTGGCCTGTAATAAACGGGATTTTAACGTTTTGTCTCCGTTCTTAAAGATCTGCAAGGGCCAACATTTTGCCCAATTCGGCTCTATAGCCTCACTGTTTTAGTAACACCAAGGACTCCGAGAATATGGTGACTCTATCAGCGCTACTGGCCAGATTTTATTGCGTATTATTATTGAATGAGGTTAATTGTTTGCAAGACACAACATAGGATCTGGAGAAATTAATTCTTTTACGCACAATGGCGGTTTTGTAAACTGATAACAATCGGGTTTTAATCATTTCTTCATTTAATTATAATTAGAATACTTTGCTGGGGATTCAAATAAAATGCTTGCAACATTATTACGGGATTTGCTTGTCATTCTTGCGAGAACGCAAACTTACAAAATTCTACTTTTGTGATCAGCAGCTTCTTACACTGAAAAGTGTTCTCTACATCGACCAATGATGCACGCACGGAGAAAATAGCAATTTACAAACAAGAATCTGATTTAGCAGCTCACCGGTGACACCTGCAGACAAATAAGAAAAAAATACTTCGGTACCGACAGCATTAGAGCACTCCCGCGAAATATGAGAGAAAGTTGAAACCCTTTATTCTACACGACATTCCTTAGGTAGCGGGACTCGTTAACTGCAGTTGCCTAAAATTCTAACGACGCTATATTTTGTATGACAGAACACAATGTCTTGTCATGCGGGCACTCTCCGCTTTTTCGAATAAATTCGCGAAAATTGCGCCAACCTGCTCGCACGAAACCCGAATATTTGAAAAGATCTCAACTTTGCAAATGATTTCTATCTTAGCGATCACTTAATGATCCTCACAACCGCATTTATAAATCAGCCGTTCGCGCGTAGAAATTAGTACTTAGAAAACAGTTGTCCCGGATGATTTAGTGAGCGTTCTTGGAATTCAAATCCTGCATACCGCTACGCTCTACAATCTTATTTCGATAAGTTCTATTGTTAAAAAAGTTAGTCGCCAGTTAATCAAACAGCATAAACAGCGCGTTACAGTCAACGTCACGGCATCGCGTGCAACAAACTATATGTGATTCAAAGAGCGCAAGAGCCGCAATTATAACTCTTGATCCGATAGATGAAATTACGCAGACTAAACCAAATTTAACCGTACTCATTGAGGAAAAATTAATAAAAAAAACTTCAATGGTGAAAACCAGCAGCCGCAAACAAACAGCGGCGTTATTCTCATATATCAAAACATATGTCGTCTATTCATTTTGTTAGTTGTATATAACGATTTATGGCCAACACCCATCTTGTGCGATAACTGATGACTCCGACCTAAAAATTGGTCTCCTTCGGAAAATCCGTGAGCC
>NW_008754068.1:0-1818 GCF_000715545.1 Opisthorchis viverrini | reverse complement strand
ACCAGGTTAGAAACGCCGGTACATACCGTAGAGTGGTTCGTGCCACCGTACTTTTGTTCACAAACGTACAGGATTCAATCTCTTCGTATGGCCGTTATTGTGTGTTTCTTGTTACGAAAATCGCACACCTTATCACAGCATTTCAGTTCCACAACTGCATAGCAATCCGTATTGGACCATGCGCACAGGACACCGCTGATGATATCTATGGTTGCAAAATCCAATGTGGGGGGCTGGATAACAGTCAACGAACGTTTGTTTGGAACCACCTCATCAAAACCCTTCATTGATGTTTTGTAATATATGCAAGTTTTGCGACGATCAATTTATTGCAACAATGTTTGGCTGCTCATGAGTAGTTTGGAGATTTGTCAGTACATCTAATCAGTCCTCCCGCTCTCTAGCTGGTCAATGAACCCTGGGAATCAGAGGCTGCCGTGGGTTCAGTATTCACTTAATTTGCGTGGCTACCAACCAAACTATTCCCTTTAAATATCCCATAAAATAAGGTACGAGTATTAGGAGCTGCTTCATCGGCAGTCACTGGATCCTTCTATTCCGTTCGCCATAGCAAACAGTTTTCGAGCATTTTTGAAGAATTTAAAATTTAGATCTCGCCTTTTCATTCAACTCACATGTATGTTGACTCGATTTCCAGTAAGCTGTTGGATAATCTAACGTCGTGTTATTTCGATGCAAAAATTTTCTTCACACGTATTTTTCGATGCAAAAATTTCCTTACACGGAGTTTTCGATGCAAAATTTTCTTCACAGTGCGTTTATTTGCGGTGACTAACTATTCACCCTTCCTTCGGTTGCGAAGTAGACTACACGGAAAATTCGGTCAAGGTATATTCTGTGGTATACTTGCAATGAATTTGCATTGACGCCTGACACTGCAGTGAGTTTTGGAGCAAGCGAAATGCACAAATCCGATAAGGCAGACAATATCAACAAAACCCGCTGAACGCCCAACATGCCAACTGCGTGAAGTGCAGCACAATTTATCCGAGCTCTCCATATTTACTGCCATCTTCATCAACTATATCTTGTTCAATTTTATATTCAATGATAACAGTGGATGAATGTTTAACGATAGGTATGTTTTGGAATTGCCTGTATCGATGTGACTAAAAGCTTGCCGCAACAACTGATGTTTATCTTGAATTCGCACTTTTCGTGAACACAAGATGTCCAAAAATTACATCACGTACGCGTATCTTCGGAGTTCTAGTATAACAACCGCTGTATACAGTCCATTCGATACGCTTTCGTCAATTTATTCTGTAGCTTTAGCGCAGCGTCACTCGAGCAAATGGCAAATAATTACATCTGTGTGCTCGGAGTACTAGTATAAAAACCAGTGTATACAGTTCATCCGACACGCTTTGGTCAATTTATTCCGTAGCTTTGGCACAGCGTCGCTCGAACAAAATTTGTTTGCGCTGTTGTTCGATGACGTAGAATGGACAGCTAGTGATGCAGTTGTTTCTACTGATTTCGGTCAGTGGTGGTTACAAGATGCGCGAGAGACCTGAGCAATTTTGCACGCACATGAATTCCTGCACAGCGTCCTTTGGTGATGATGCGATTTCAACTGACTTGGTCAGCTATCTGGACAAATCGGAAAAAGCCCACAAAATGCAGCATGTTTTGGAAGTGATTGGGACTTAGTTGAGAATAGGTCACACGCCAGTGCTTACTGAAAGGCTTGCCAAAGAAAATGTGGGAAAATAAGACGTGCCCGTTTCAGTATAACTGCAGCACCTCCCTAGCAATTATCAAGGCGTTTGCCGATATGAATTTGCTTCGAAGTAC
>NW_008754067.1:0-1818 GCF_000715545.1 Opisthorchis viverrini | reverse complement strand
ACGGAAACACGATCGCGCTAAACAACGTTCAGAAGCCCCCTGATGACACTGGAGGACAAAATAATAAATAAATATCTTAAAAATGGCCCGCTTTGTTTTTGAGTCATCACGGTAAATGTTTACAGATCATTCTTCCATTCTGAGTTAAAAATTTAATTGTGAGACATCAGTTTATCTGCAGAAACCAAACTGAAGCAATAGAGCTCGAGGAAAGCGAGTGAACTAGACCAAATTTGGTTGATTTCAAGACGCAAAAATGTTTAAAAGCTAATAAAAACGACTGTTTGATAAAGATGCCTTTCTTAAATTTAATAAGCTTGCCTTTGACATCTCAGGGATATATAATTTATTTAGTTTTTCAGAAGTGATTAAAACGGTCTCACTAGATAGTAAATAAGACCTTATGACCTTCAAGCACCAATATGCATTACATATGTTTCTTTCTGTGATGTGGATGACTGCTCCCTTTTTTTCTACTGAACTCTATTTCACAAATACGCGTGTGTCGAGCACAGATACCCGACGACTTTCCGAAAGTGGCGCTCAGTCCCGCCTACAACTTCCGAAAACGTGAGCAAAACAGAAGCCAAGGAGATTGGGATCCTACATTATTATAGATTACAAGGTCTCGGGTTTTTGCCTTCGCTTTCAGCTCGACACAGACACCACTTGGGATGCTTTCGTACCAACTCATCGCCCGAAGTACATATGCTAACCAATACAATCAATATCACTAAATGCATGCAGTGTTTCCCTTCTGCGTGGCATTACAAGGCTTCGTTGATGAACTGCTTGGACCACGTGCAGTTACTGGTTTCGTATGAGTGCGTAAGTGGCCGAGAAGAACTTTACACTACTTATACACTCTACTGATCAATGAACATCCGCGATCTTTTGTCCGGCTGTCCTTTCTGGTACACTGACCTAATAAACTGATCTTGTTATTTATGTTGTTGTTGTCTCGAATTCTACTAAATAAGCCTAGTGAGGTCACTCTGCTGACCCAAAGGGGCAAAACAAAGCAGGACATCCGTTGCCCTCTGTGTGTGACCAGCACTGATAGCACGGACTGATATGAAACAAGGTCAGCAACTTTTCTAGTGAATTGATAAAGTTTTTTTGGGTAGTGACATGGTGAACCATGAACGTGAACTCCTTTGGTAATCGTCCGTTACCGGTAGTCTGACACGATCGCTCTCCAATAAAGGCATTTGTTTGATTATCAAGATATTTTCACAGCAACATTAAGCAATATGCACTCTTAAAATATTTTCTTAAAACCTGAACACAGCAGCGTGAAAAATTGTGGATAATTGTCCATTTTTGTCACGACACGCGTTAAATGAAGGCCCCTGTATTCTGGAAAGCCATTCATAAGCAGATCCTTCACAATTAAATTAGATTTCTTGAGGAGCAAATCAGTTATTTTAGACAAATTTGACTGAAAATTGCATCAATAACACTCTGAAAATGACTTTGACGGTAAACCTCCCACCGATTGCGTGAATTTGTTTGGAAACTCTGGAAATGCGTTTGCGCCATTAGTCTCAAGAAGAGCGAAACCGGTCGTGGGTTGTCGAAGAGTTTTCAGTAATTTCGCGCTTATTATGTTCTGTTTAGAAGTATGTTTCGAAGATCATACCAAATGAAGTTGGTCTTGTGCAACACATTCCGTTGAAAAACAGCTTCATAAACGAAAGATTCAGCTGAGATTCAGATGAGTCTCCACCATCAAAACTAAATTAATGTGCAGCTGAGTGTGCATCTTGAGCCTCGTTCCGTTCTTATGGTGGCAATATCTTAGATGTACTTGGAGAT